>NW_024351730.1:22002355-22178517 GCF_902729225.1 Pteropus medius | reverse complement strand
TTACATATGTGAAGAATCAGATTCCATGGTTTTTTAAAAAAGTGTAGTTACCTACATGGGAATGACAACAACAAAATTAATGATAGCATCTAAAGAAAGAAAATGACACAAAGAAAAACATTCTAGGAAAAAATAGCTAGCAATCTAAATAAAGCCTGTGTATACTTTTCTATCATCTTTTGTTCCTCTTAATTTTGTGAATATAACGGTTAAAAAAGATTTCATTAATCAATCAATCAATCAATTAATTAATTAATTAATTAATTTAATGGTGACATTGGTTAACAAAATCCAATAAATTTCAACTGTACATTTTAACAGTAAGGCATATATATTTACACTGTGTGTTCACCTCCCATAGTTATATTTCTTTCTGTTGCCAATATTTTAACCCCTTTACCCCATCAACCTCCCCTCTCCCCGCTCTCCCCTACCTTCTGGTAAGCACTAGTCTATTGTCCATGTCCATGAGTCTCTTTTTGTTAGTCCTGTTCATTTGTTGCTTTTAGGTTTATATCCCACATATAAGTGATATCATGTGATTTTCAACTTTTTCTGTCTGCCTTATTTCACTTAGCATGATTATTTCGAGGTCCATCCATGTTTTCACAAATGGCAGTATTTCATCTCTTCTTATGGCTGAGTAATATTCCATTGTATATATGTACCATAGTTTCTTTATCCAGTCATCTATCGTAGGACACTTCGGTTGTTTCCATGTAGAAAAAGATTTTAAAAATGAATGAAATATTGTTCAGTCAGAAAGGAATTTACATAGTATTCTTTAAATAAGAATTGTAGCTTTGGAGATAGATGAACAGTTGTACGATTACAGGTAGGATAGAACAAGTTCATGGATAGTTTTGGCAAATAAAAGGCTGATATTTTAATTAAATACAAAATTAGAAGATTAAAAAATGGAAAATGATTGATTGTGTTTTGCAGGATGATAGAATAATTCTAAGAAATCTTTTCCTTTTGTTCGTTTATCATCCCTTTCTTGTGAATTAAACATGGGCACAATTGTCTTCTTAACACTGGAGTGCCACCTTTAGGAATAATTTCCATTTTTTATAATATTTGAATAAGGACATGTTTTATATGTTTTAGACATGCTTGAGAAGGTAGGAAAGATTTGGTTGCATGGGAGTTTATATTCAGCTATAAGTTCAGTACATTTGCCTCTTTATTTGTGAAGGCAGTGGTGAGAGGGAACACAGTGTATTAGTGAATATATGGGTAAAGATGTGAAAGGATTTTTTGGTCTGATGTGAAACCTATCTTCCACCTCCATCCCCCATTTCTGGAGTTGACTTGAGTCCATTATAGATATGACTTCAGTGAACCGTGAACCATGCAAGTATCTCTTCTTGAGTGTTGTGCAGTGTTAATATACATTCTATCGCTGAGATGCTGTTGTATAATTAAGAAGTGCTTCTTAATCAAAATCAATACACGCAAGGGTACAAACTAAATATCAAACCTTCAAAGTTTATTTATGACATAAATTACCAATGCTGACTCTAATCCATTATTTATGTAGCAAAAGCTTGTGAGAGTATGTGTGAATGGCAGTAGAGGAATAGGGTGATTCTTGCTCAAATCAAAGATGTTAAGATGTCAGGAACTGTTAACAGGACTCTTTTCTGTAAAGGAGTCTCCAAAACTTTGGGGGAAAGCAAACTAACACAGTGAAGAGATTCACTGAACTGGACACATGTGTTATATATACCTGTCTGAATATACGTTACACTTAACAAAGTTTACATTAAAAAATAATGATGAGTACTTGGGATTAACAGACACCCAAATCACCGAGAGAAGAGCATTTAAACAGTAAAGAGAGACAAATAGTTATTGCTGGTTTCTGATGAAAATATCACCCATTGTAGGAAACTTAGCTGGAGATAGCTAACAACTGGTCCTAAAGTTTGGGATATTGTTTGATTGTTATTGAGGATAAATGTTTTTAAGAATATCACTTAAGAATATTCCCCAACATAGCTCTGGGCGAATGTGTCCCGCATTCCATCGGGGAGGCAACCGTAAAAACTGAAATAATCTATTTTTTAAATGTCAGAGAAATAGTTTTATACTTGGGGATGGATGCTTGTGTGCTGAAAAGAGAAATATACCAAAAGCGAGATACAAGAATTAGTTAAAAAGTAGGCCAGCCACAGTACAAGTATGGCCACTGGGAGAAAAAAAAAAGTGACAGTAGCAATAACAGAATTGGTTAAACGATATAACCCAAGGAGAACATGATCTTTTTGGGACTCAGTGAGATAGAGAAGTATTAGGGATTTGAAATCTCAGGGCTCAATATTCAAACATCAGCAGGATTCTTACCTGCACCCTGATTGTCCTTGTATCTTCCTTCTCTCCCTGCTAGCTCACTTCCAACAAGTGACCTTGGTGAACAGTGGTCGTATTCTGATTGCCATTTTAATTGTCGTTTAATCTTGGTTGTTTCCTAAACTGGAATGATTTCAAAAATTTATATTTATATTAAAATATAAAAGCTTATATTTTAAATTAAAATATCTACAGGATAGAAGGTGAACTTTATTTAAAATATGTGTGTATAAATAT
This sequence comes from Pteropus medius, assembly GCF_902729225.1. NCBI lineage: Eukaryota > Metazoa > Chordata > Mammalia > Chiroptera > Pteropodidae > Pteropus > Pteropus medius. Next base: position 22,175,925 of record NW_024351730.1, on the reverse strand, counting down.
AAATTTAGGAGTATATTTAATCCTATTTTGTAGCAGTGTTCAATTTAGGGCATTGTACTTGTTGAGTAGTGTACCAAGATATTAAGAGCCAATTTTAGCTCTCAAGAAATTTAGTGAGAGAACTGATTATTATTAATGTTTCCAGGTTTTCAGTTCTAGAAAACTGGTTTGTGTGGTAAATAATTCAAGATAGTCTAACTGCTGTAAAAGCAAAACAAAACAACTCCCGAGCTGAGCAGTTTACGTATTGTAATTTGTTATTGGTCATGGGGCGAAATGGTCTACTCCACATAGTAATTTAGGGACCTAGACTCTTTCTGTTCTATGCCTCTGTCATCATATTGGGCCCTGGAGTTATCCACTGGAATCTCTGCATCTGGGCTTCAGTTAGGGGCCAGGCCTGGAAGTGGCAAATGTCACTTCTGCTACATTCTAATAGCCACATGACCCACTGACCTCAAAGAGGTCTGAGAATTGTACTCTTTCTGTATTCCCAGAAGAAAACAAAGTAGGGTCTGGATGACACACTGTGCCTTTGGAAGGAATCTCTTAGGCTGAACTTTTCTACTTTTTGAGAGTTTAAATTGTATTTGCTCATCAGTCATTGAATTTCCCACCTTTAAAGAGGAGGTGGAAGCGGGGAAAACCATAAACAGTTCAAGTACTTACTATATATATATATATATATAGTAAGTACTATATATATATAGTAAGTACTTGTACTATATATATATAGTAAGTACTTGTAAGTATATATATATATATATATATATATATATATATACTCTCAATTAGCCCTTATACAATCTGCTGGGATGGGTATGGTTCTGGCTTGCATATGTAGTTGCTGAGGATGTAGAAGTTAGACAGTGTGCTCGAAGACACTTAGCTACAAATTGATGGAATAAGTATTTAGATCCTCATGTCTGTTTCTAAGGCATTTGCTCTTGGATCTTTCATATGGTTCAACCTTCTCACCACGGCTGGGCATGTGAACACTATTAACTTTATTGATTCCTTCCTCCATAAAGATATTAAAAATTATATTTTATGACTATATTGGTATGAAGACAAATATATTTATATTTTAAATAATTTGACCTAAAAGTATGTATTTTCTTCTGATTTTAAAATAAATTAAAATGTTTTCATGGGTTTTGCAACTTCTTGTAGACCTTAGGCACTGGGTTACTGCTAGGCCAATGGGTAAGTCGGCCTGAACCTGCGGGGATGGCGGTAGTTGGGGAAGGGGGTTGAGGATTCAGGAATCCTGATGTTGGCCAAATATGATCTGATAATCATGAGCAAGGTCAAGGCTTGTTAAAAATTTTCTTAATTTTCTAACAACTGTGAAAGGAAGTAAGCATTTTCATTGATGTTGTTCATCTTTTATCCTATAGTTTCCTTTTATGCAATGAGTGCATTGACCCTATCTTTTGCCAAAGTATGACCACATATCAATGGTCACAGGTTAAATAGGAAGGTTTTGGGAAGCAACATGGGAGCCAAAGACTTTTTTACCTTGACTATTGCAGAATGGGATATTTTAATCGATTAACTGAATGATCTAGTCAACAAATATTTACTGAGTACTTAGCATGTGCTCAATGTAGGCATGCTTCTTGATATTGGGGCATGCAGTACTGGTTAGAGGGGCAAGTGGGGAGAATAGGAGAGAGATGGTTGATCGTCTTATAATATAAAATGCTATACGTTATCAAAGGAGAGAGTGAGGGTTCTGAGAAAGCTCATGGGAAGGGCACTTAACTCACATTTCCAAGGCACTGGGGCAGGTAAGGCTCTCCAGATGAAGTGGAATAAGAATTGAAGAGTGTAGGTTGAGTGGGTTAGACAATGAAGAGAAGGAGGAGGAGGAGGGAAGATGGGAATGTCTCAAGCAGAGGGAAAAGTGCTTAAAGGGTGGGATGGGAGGTGAGGAGAGGGACAGGGGAGAAACAGAGTACATTAGAGGAACTACGAGGACTTTGGTATGGATACAGCACATTTGGGATGAAGAGAAGCTGCAGAGTTAGGCAAAAGCCACAGAGGCAGGGTATTGAAGGCCATGGTGAGAGTTTAAACTTTATTATAAAAGCAGCGGGGAGCCATAAAGAGTGTTAAGCAGTGGAGTGATGTGTTTATGTTTGCGTTTAAGGAAGACCATCCTGATGATAGATTACATTGAAAAGAGACTAGAGAGTATTGATGAGAGAGAGAGAGAGAAAAGAGACCATTATCATTAATCCAGGTGAAAGAAGATGGTGGTTTCAGCTACACTAACAGTAGTGGCTATGAAGAAAAAACAGATATATCTGAGAGATTTCTTTAGGAGCTCTCATTGACAGGACTTGTGATAGACTGGCTGTGGAAGCTGACAGGGAAGCTAGTTATGTCCTGTTTGGGGGCTAATAGAATTTACTGGTGGTACCAGTCAGCAAAATGGAGGGAATAGAAGTTGAATTGGAAGATCACAGGGAAGAGTCTCTTTGCAGATTAATATTGAATATGGCCATTCGCATCTGGATTTGATAAATCTATAAAATTGCTGCCCAATTTGGCCTTTGTTATGACCACATTCATGGAAGCACCATGTCTAGGAGACAGTTCCCCTCTCTTCTTATTTTCCTCCTCTGCCTTTTACCCTGTAACCCTCTAAATTTTTACCCTAATTCCCATCCCTTTCTCAGATAAACAGCCTCGAATGCCAGTCTCATGGTAGGACTGTGTTTTACCATGGCAGGAGACTCAGGAGCAGCAATCACTGGCAGCACCTTCCTTTGGCTCTCGGATAAAAACTTTAGACAAGAATGTGCTATAGTTTATTTGGGCATCACCTGATTTTTGAATCAGCCAAGGAACGCCAATGCCTTAACAATTTGCAGAGAAAAGCAGATTGTTACTAAGTTGTCACTACCATTCAACCCCTAAAGCTGCCAAGCTTGGACCAGAGATGACTCCACCTCTTAGGTTAATTTAGGGGAAAAGAGTCCAGAAGTGGTGGGGAAGAGAAGGGTGTGTTGAAGTTTGAGATGCAAGGTCTATGAGATGTTTTCTCTGAAGATGATGTTCTTCTCCTCTGAAGATGTTCTTTTCTTTTTCTTCTTTTTAAAAAATACATATTCTCCATCTCCTCTAATTGTAAAGTCATACAATCCACAGATGTTGGCTTGGCAAGTGTGAACAAGGCAGTCAGAAAAATGAAGCAGCAGAGTATTTAGTGTGCCAGGTACTAGGGCATGAGTTTTTAAGGAAGCAACACCTTCCCAGTACACTGGTGAACAGTAAAAACATTCTACTCTCTATACTTCTCTTTTGCTTTGGGGTGTTAGAAAGGGTTGAATGGAAAAGTTGGTTTGTACTGAGGAAAAGGGAGGAAAAATTGCAACGGTGTTTTTCTACAGAACAGCTGAGGTCTCTGTACCATATCTTGTGTTTGGTTTGTTTTTATGGGTCCACAGTTGGAATACATAAAAGATAGTTGCCAAAAGGATTGAAAAGTCATTTGGAATAACGATAGGAGCTGAACATGACCTCATGGGAAGAATGTTGCTCAGTGGAGGCAAGTGGGAAACTTACATGGATGTGGGGGACTGACACATTGTTCACTTTCCAGGGGAGGGCTAACAGGAGCAACATGCCAAATGCTGGCAAAATGTTCTGAAGGGCAAACTTTACATGGCCAGAGCATTTGGAATTTTTTTTGTTGGCTTTTTTCTATGGCCACATTTTGCAGCCCCTTCTCAGGCATAGGAAAGCTCTCTTCATTTTCTTGCAGGCTATTAATTCGCTAATACGTAGGCCTTTGTTTCATTGACTAAATCCAAGCCAAAGGTGAGCAAATGAGAAATTTATTGTCTCATAGTTCTGTGGAGATTAGAGTTATGCTGCCACAAACCAAAGAACTACTAAAAGTTAGAAGAGAGACTGGAACACAAGCCTTCCCTAGTGTCTTCAGAGGGAGAATGGCCCGCTACACCTTGATCTCAAACTTCTAGCCTCCAGAACTGTGAGACAGTAAAATTCTGTTATTTAAGCCATGTATGTTGAGGTACTTTGTTACAAGAGCCCTAGGAAACTAATACACTATCTAAACCCCTTTAATGAAGTATGTGCCAGACTCTGTTCTTCAGGTGCCTTCTCCATTTTGCAATTTTTTTCTAGAGCATGACGATAGCTAACTCAGATAGAGTCTGTTTGCAATATCACTACCGGTGGTTATATCTCTATGCACACTTTGCATTTGTGGTTCAGGTGAGCTTTGCTGAGTTATGTGAACCTATGTGTTTCAAAACGGACCTCAACATGAGCTCTGGATGCATATATCCTTTATTTTTGAATCAGGAAAAATAATTCTTAAAAATATTTGAAAAACATACTGTTAAATTTTTAGATGGATTTCAAGGACAATTAAATGTTTCCCACATTTAAATAACTTTAGAATGAGTATAATTGGACAACCTCAGGTAAGTCATTTACCTCTATGATTCACACCTGTATTTAAAAAATGGTGGTAACAACAATTTCCTGCTTATATCAAAGGGTTGCTTAAAAAAAAAAGAATAAACTAAAGAGTATGCAAGCCCTTTATGAACTGTAAAATACATTACATTTTTTGTTATTAACCAAATTTATGATTTTTGCTTTATAATTTGCACTTTTCTTTTAAAATGAATTTAAGACATCTTATAATGAAATACACCAAGTCCAAGATAATTAAAATAGAAAATAAAATATAAAATCATCTTGGGGAAAGAGAACAGATATATCCCATATCCTAAACTAGTGGAGAATGACTTAGCAAACAGTTAGACTAGAACTCCCAGCCTTCTTTGCAGTTAGATGTGGCCATGTAACCCGATTCTAGCCAATGGGTTCTAGAGAATGGAAGTGATTTGTGCAACTTCTAGATCTGACTCATAAAGCCTCCTATAAGGTGCTTCTCATGCCATAACCCATTCACAAAGAATGGAATGGTGACGCGAAGACCAGAGTGAGCTTGCAAACCGTGTGTTGAATATGGTATAGGTTTATTAGCTTAGAATGACTGTGAAGAGCAAATCCTTTCTTTCCTCCACAAGGCAATCAGGAACACCTGTCCTGGTCTGCTGTCTGAGTGTGTAAATGAACCCCTGCTGACATTACATTTTTGAATCTGTTTGTCACAGAAGATTAGTCTATTCTAACTAATACATAGAGTTACTATATATGAATACAATCATGTGTCACTTAACGAAGAGGATACATCTGAGAAATGAGTCATTAGTCAATTTCATCATCATGCAAACATTATAGATGTACTTATACAAACCTAGGTAGTATAGCCTACTACACATTTAGGCTATATGGTATAGCCTGTTGCTCCTAGGCTACAAGCCTCTACAGTATATTACTGTTTAAAACAAGACGAGATTAAATCACGCACAAGAGAAAATGATGCTATCAAGAGTCATGGTAAACACAGGGTGTATGAGGCTTCTCTGCCAGTATACTATAGCATATTGATTTATAGCAAACTGTTTCTATGAGTATAAAGAGTACAGTCTAAAATAATGATAAAAAGTATACTATGGTAAATACATAGACCGGTTATATAGTCGTTTACTATCATTATCAAGTATTATGTTCTGTACATAATTGTATGTGCTATACTTTTATACAACTGTCAGAGAAATAGGTTCATTTATATCAGCATCACCACAAATATGTAAGTAATACATTGCACTATGAAATTATGACTGCTACATCACAAGGTAATAGGAAATTTTTAGCTCCATTGTAATCTTGTGGGACCACCGTCACATACGTGGTTTGTTAGTTGCTGACTGAAATGTTATGTAGTGAATGACTGTATTAAATTTAGCTTTCAACATTTCTAAATCACAGACTTCAAAAATTGGAAGACATTTTGAAGCTATAGTCCACCCCACTAATTTTTTTAGGTTATCATCTCTCTCTGTTTCCACTCCTTCAGTATCTCCAGATTGTCTTCATAATTAAATTCAAAATTCGTAATGTGGTTCACAATACATGTTCTGATACCTCCCTACTTCACCTTGTTTATTGCCATTCTTTTTCTTGCAGATCCTTCTTCAATTAAACAGAAAAATGTGCCTTTCCTTTAACTCTCTCATTTCTTTGTTTCGTTCTCTGTCTCTTTTTCTTGTCTATTTTGAGATTATCTCAACTGTCACCTGCTCTGGAAACCTTTTCCTAACTTTCCCCTCTCTCCTGACTGTAGATGCCCCTCTTATATTTTCCCACAGCACTCCATGAGAATGATTCTTATAACACTTACCTTGCTCTATTGTAATCATTGGTTTGGTTTAGGGATGAGGTGATTAGACTAGAGATCATTGATGGCAGAAGACTTTCTCTGAGACATTTCGTACCCCTAATTTCTAGCATAGTACCTGGAAAGTTTTCAAATAAGTGGACAAATTATTTTAGCAAATGCTTATTGAGTGCTTCCCATATATCAAATACTTTGTTTAGTGCTGGGGATCAAATGATAACCAAAAACCTATAAGGACCCTGCTTGCATGGAGATCACAGTCTAGCAAAGAAGACAAATATTGATCAAATAATTACACAAATAAAAAAACAACCTTGATAGGTGCTGCACATATACATATTTCAGCCATTAGTTTCTATCCAGTCTGATTTCTCAGCACTTGAGAAAAAGAAATTTATGATTTGGCACTCAAAATGATAAGTTTCAGAACATGCAGAATTATTAAATTCCATAAATAATAATCATAGCTTTCACATATTGAGCCCTTATTATGGGTGAGGCACTGTGCTAAACATTGTAAAAAAGTTATTGCATTAAGATCTTGTTAATCCTCATGAAAACTCAATCAGTTATAGACTATTATTGCAAAGAGATGAATTTGGAATTATGGTCTGCAGACCAAACTTAGAATTAGAATAATCTATGTAAAAGTGAAGTCAAGCATAGATTGGAGAATTGGTTTTCAGGGATGCTTTTGACAAAGTTCTGATCTGACACCCGGGGTTATCTGGAAATTGACCTACAACTTGTCTTTACTTGCAGAGAGAATTAAAAATTGGATGCTGCTCAGATCTGTTGAAACTTCACTTCAAATCATTGGAGTATAATTGGCATCTGTGTATTCCCGTGATCACTTAGGGAGGTCTGGGAAAGTATATTTCTACCTAAGGGTTTACTGCATGTTCTCTCCCTCGCTCACTCCCTCTTCTCTCTCTCTCTCTTCCTGCTTTCCTACTCTCTCTCCTCTTTCTCTCTCTCTCTCTCTCTCTCTCTCTGGCTCTCTCTCTCTCTCTCTACCAAAAGCTCTCTCTCTCTCTCGCTCTCTCTCTCTCTCTCTCTCCTTCACCATTCATTGTCTCCACACAATTATCCACATTTTTCAGCTGGGAAAGTTTGAGCTTAGATGGATTATATTGCCGGGATAATAAGTGATTGAGCCAGAGGTGTGATGTGATAGGACTAAATTCAGTTATTAAAAATGAATCTCTGTTGTCACACAGGTGAGAACTGATGGTTTATAGAGACAATAAGATAAAAATATAGGTTTATAATTTTAACTATCTAAAAAGAAGGAAGCACTTGGAAGTTCTAGCCATAGCAGTTAGAAAATAAATAAATAAATAAATAAATAAATAAAAGTCATCCAAACTAGAAAGTAAAAAAGTAAAACTGTCATTAGTTGCAGATGACATGATACTATAGAGAGAACCCTAAAGATTCCACTAAAAATCTATTAGAACTGATAAATGAATTCAGTAAAGTAGCAGGACATAAAATTAGTATTCAGAAATCGGTTGCATTTTTATACACCAATAACAAACTATCAGAAAGAGAAATTAAGAAAACAATCCCATTTATAACTGCATCAAAACAAAAAAACAAAACAAAACAAAACAAAACAAAAAAAACAAGCACCCAGGAATAAATTTAACCAAGGAGGTAAAAGACCTGTACTTGGAAAACTATGACATTAAAGAAGATACAAATAAATGGAAGCATATACCGTGCTCATAAATAGGAAGAATCAATAACATTAAAATATCCATACTACCCAAAGCAGTCTATAGCCTCAGTGCAATCTCTATTAAAATACCAATGGCATTTTTTGCAGAACCACAAAAGACTCCAAATAGCCAAAGCAATCTTGAGAAAGAAGAACAAAGTTGGACGTATCACTCTACCTGATATCAAACCATACTACAAGCCTATAGTAATCAAAACAGCATGGTATGGGCACAAAAATAGACACATAGATCAGTGGAGCAGAATAGCCCAGAAATAAACTTACACCTATATGGTCAATTAATTTATGACAAAGGAGGCAAGATTATACAGTGGAGTAAAGGTAATCTCTTCAACAAATGATGTTGGAAAAACTGGACAGATACATGCAAAAAAAATGAAACTAGGCCACCCTCTTATGCCATATACAAGAATAAACACAAAATAGACTGAAGACTTAAATGTAAGACCAGAAACCATAAAACTCCTGGAAGAAAACATAGGCAGGAAACTCTCTGACATTGCTATTAGTAATATATATATTGATATATCTCTTCAGGCAAGGGAAACAAAAGAAAAAATAAACAAATGGGACTACATCAAACTAAAAAGTTATTGCACAGCAAAGGAAACCATCAATTAAATGAGAAGACAACCTACTGGTTGGGAGAAGATACTCACCAGTGATAAATCAATAAGGGGTTAATATTCAAAATATATGAAGAACACATACAACTCAACACCAAAAAACAAAAAAAACAAACAATCCAATTAAAAAATGGGCAGAGGACCTGAATAGACTTTTCTCCCAAGAGGACATACAAATGGCCGATCGACATATGAAAAGATGCTCAATGTTGCTGATCATCAAAGAAATGCAAATTAAAACCACAATGAGATATCATCTCACACCTATCAGAATGGTTATCACCAATAAATCAAATGACAAGTGTTGGCAAGGATGTAGAGAAAATGGAACCTTTGTGCACTGTTGGTGGAATTACAAATTGGTGTAGCCACTATGGAAAACAGTTTGGAAGTTCCTCAAATAAATTAAAAATTGAACTACCTTATGACTCAGAAATTCTACTTCTGAGTATTTCTGTGAAGAAATCCAAAACATTAATTTAAAAATGTATATGCACCCTTATGTTCAATGCAGCATTATTTACAATAGCCAAGATACGGAAGGAACCTAACTGTCCATCAATAGATGATTGGATAAAAAAGGAGTGGTATATAAATGCCATGGGATATTACTCAGCCAAAAAAAGAATGAAATCTTACCACTTGCTACAACAAAGGTGGACCCAGAGAGTGTTATGCTAAGTAAGATAAGTCAGAAAAAGACAAATACCATATGATTTCACTTATATGTGGAAGACAAATACCATATGATTTCACTTATATGTGGAATCCATAGAACAAAATAAATGAATGAACAAACAAACTCACAGATACAGAGAACAAACTGAATGTTGTCAGTAGATGCCATCATAGAATGCCCAGGGCCAAACCATATCCAACTACTTTATAAACCTAGGTACCAAGAAAAGGCATATAGAACTATATGTCTGCAATGTAAGCACTCTTTCATGGTTTTCATCATATCTGCAGACAACATATTGGAGAGAAGAAAGGAGAAGAGGAGGTATTCTAAAAAGACTAAGAACTTACCCAAAGAGAGTAAACCCAAACAAAATAGTTAGACAGGAAGAGATGTCTCAGTTGGCATGAGAGATTAAGTCAGTTTTAAGGTAAGGGGACGCTGCATTTCTCCCCTATATATCTGAGTGTAAAGTGTGTGGCATGACCTTGCTACATTGTCGTATGTATTTTCATTGCAGCAAATTAAGTATGCAATTTAGGGCATTCATTTTGACACTTGATCTAAACAGATGAAAACCCTGTGGAGCAAATTACAGGACGATTCAGAGCAGGAAAAACACTTTCACAAGGAAACAAGAATCACGAGGACATGGTATTCATGTGTAGTGGGTTCACCCACAGCCTATTCAACAGAGGTCCTTATGTGATAAAAGCAGCTTCTATGACTCTTTAGTTTTGACAAGCTGAGAATCTTGAGTCAGTCTCCCTCAGGTGATTTTAGGACTCTAATGGAGTTCCCCACATCCCTACTTAAAAAAAAATATCTCTTGACAGATGCCATCCTTTGCTTTTCAATTTTTGGCTAAAGCCTTTATTTTCCATTAAAACTGCTGATTTAATACTAATTTGAGGTAATTTCCCCCCAATTTTTGTCACCAAATCTAGTTATTTCTTCCTATTGTGTCTTAAGCAATGATGTCTACTAGCAGAGAGAATTTATTGTAAGACAGTTGTTTCTCATTCTTAATTAATCAAAGATATAGAACAATTCAAATTAGTTCTTCCAGTCTGCTTCTAGAGCTATCTGCTACTGCTTTATTGCCTTGGTATACATATTCCAGGCTAAAGTTTCCCTCACCATAGTCTTTTATCACTTTTATCCAGGGCCTCCAAAATGGAGATAGTAAAAGAAGAAGCTAGTATAGTGCAGTTTTGGGAAAAGAATATGAGTGATTATTGAATCAGTTCACATGCTAGCTTTGTGTTTCACTCAGGCAAGATGCTAAACTGTATCTCATTCATTTAAAGCAGATAATAAGACTTCTTGGACTGTTGTGGAGAAATTGAAATGGTTCAATATGCATAAAAGTTCCTTGTATCATTGTTTGTTATAGTTACTCTACTTTCAGGAATTGTTTGTAAGAATGTTATCTAATATATGAAAACATTTATGTACACGAATCTATTTGCTGCAGCATTATTTATAACTGCAAATGAAATAAAAAAAGAAGCCAAGAGATAATTAGCTATTTTTGATTGTCTGATAACTTGAACCCTGCTTTTCAAGTGTTTAAGTTTGACAATTATCAGTCTATGTCAACAGAGTTCACATACAAAATTGAAAAAAAATTTTTTTGAGTAGTTTTTTCCCCCTAAGATCTTATACTTCTTCTCTGTCTTTCTTCATGTCTCTTTACATGTCTATGTCTGTTTTTATTTTATATAAGTTCTGACTACATGCCAGGCATTCACCATGGGAAGCACTTTAGAAACTCTATTTGTTGACTCAAGCCTGAGAATAGAAAGATGACTGATTAATAAATTACCCTCTCTTTCTTCATCTCTCTTTTTCTTCCTCCTTCCCTCCCTCCTTCTCCTCCTTCCTTCTAAATTATGCATAATCAAGAAAGCCTCACCATGCCCTGTGTTCTTATTTGTTTCCTGTTTTCTTTCCATACAGTCCCACACTTACAGTTTTGTCCTGCCTTGTGTACAAACTAAAAACTGAGCTTCATTTCTAGTATTTCTTACTTCTGGCACCCATCTCCTTGGTGTCCTGGGAACCAGAGGGCAGAAAGCAATCAAGAATGCTAGGTCATAAATTTGTGGATTTATTACTCAGAGCATGACTCTCCCTATGGCAGGAACAAAGGGATAAGGAAAAATCAGAACTGGGGACAGGAGAATAGTCCCGGATCTTTGGCATCTGGCCACTGCTACGGTTGTTACTGGTTTCGTGACCTTAAGCAGCTCTCTTAAACTCCCAGCTTCGTATAACACATCTTTTTGGGTTATTTGAATCTATAGTTCATTGTCTTTGAACGTTTTTACAACTTAAAGAGTTGTAAAATTACAACTCTTTAAGTTGTAAAAACTGATAGTGATGCAAGTGCTTTCTGTTGATGCAAGTGATTTCTGTTTATAGAAGTGCAAATAGATCCAGTGAAGATGAAATTGGTTCTGTCCTATAGAAGTTACAATTATTGCATTTACCAGCAATTTTTTTTTTATTGAGGTAGCATTGGTTAATAACATTACATAAAATTCAGATGCACAATATTGTAATTCGACCTTTGTATACTCTGTTGTGTGCTCACCACCAAACATCTAGTTTTCACCTGTTACCATATATTTGATCTCCTCTACCAATTTTACCCTTCCTCTACCCCCCTTCCCCTCTGGTAACCACCATTCTATTGTCTGTATCTATGAGGTTTTTTTTTTGTTAGTTCATTTGTTACTTTTCTGTTCAGAATTCCACATATGAGTGAAATCATACAGTTTTTGTCCTTTTCTGTCTGACTTATTTCACTTAATATAATACCCTCAATATCCACCCATGTTGTTGCAAATGGCAAGATTTATTTCATCATTCATAACGGACTGTGTCAATACTCTGAATTCTCTGTTGAAGAGTTTTTTAAGCTCTTACTGTTTCTTTCATTAATTAACAATTTAAATAAAACTCTTGGAGTGAGGAAAACACGGCAGAGTGAGAGACATCCTCAGCTGTCTACCCTTGAAACAACAATAAGCTGAACATCTAAAACTCAACAAAAAACATCCAAACTGCACACCAGCACATCTGAGCGTGGGATCTGCACATAAGAGCTACCACAGGTAAGAACCCCAGGTGTGGGGCGATGGACTAAGAGAAATAAAGAAGCTGTCTCAAAGCCTCTGGAGCTCCCTGCAGGAGGAGGGGGAGGGGAAAAGGTGCGGTGATTTCCCTGAACAGCTCTGCCAGGAAGAGCTATGTGTTCCATGTAGCCGGCAGGAGAGCCCAGTCATCAGGGCAGAAAGCAGAGTAGTGGGACGGGACTGCAGAGAATCAACAGTTGATCTTTACTGGCTGTGGTTGCAAAACTGAGGTTGAGCTGCAGCACCCAACTCCCAACCCAGAGGGCCCCTTCCCCCCATACTCTCTGAGACCGATCACCGCGGAGCCCCAGGGGAATCTGAGCAAATGCTGCTGAGACTATCGCTGACACTGACAGGGACTGAAACAGGGCAGCGAGCATGATTAAATATCTACAAGAAAATAAAAAGGCATTATTTAGGCTTTATATAAAGTAAGGATCCAAGAAGCTCGGAAGCCACCTACTGGAAATCCAAATAAAAGAGCCTTCTTTGTAGCAAGCTAAAGAGAGATTTTTTATATAATAAATCTTTCTGGAAAAACAGCAGAATACACTTCCATTAATGCTCAGGTGGAGAAATAGTCTATTAAACACCATGAACAACCAAGGTGACAAGGCAAGAAAGAACGAGAAAAATCTCTAGAAAATAAGCTTACAAACATAAAAATATGTGACTTAAATGACAGAGAATTCAGGATGGTACTTCTGAAAAACTCAATAAGTTCAGAAACAAGTCATATCAACAATTTCAGGAATTGAAAAAACAACTAGATGAGCAGAGCAAGGAGATTGAAACCCTCAAAAAGAACAGAATAGATCTTCTAAAGATAAAAAACACACTGCAAGAGTTGAAAAATGAAATAGCAAGCTTGGGAAATAGAGTCTACCAAATGAAGGAAAGGATCAATGATATCAAAGATAGAAATCTAGAAATAAATCAGAAGGAAAAAGAGAGAAACTGAAGAATGAAAAATAATGAAAGAGAAATACAAGAACTAGCTGATACCATCAAGAAAGAAAACGTAAGAATAATGGGCATCACTGAAGGTGAGGAAAAGGAACAGGGACCAAAAAGCATTTTCAGACAATAGTGGACCAGAATTTCCCAAGTCTAAGGAATGAGCTGGAGCTTGGAATTCAAGAAGTCAACAGAACACCCAATTATCTCAACCCAAAAAGGCCTTCACCAAGACACATTGTATTAAAGTTATCAAAAATCAATGACTAAGATAAAATTCTCAGGGCAGCCAGGGAGAAGAAAACAGTAACTTATAAAGGAAAACCCATTAGATTATCATCAGACTTCTCAGCGCAGACCTTACAAGCCAGAAAGGAATGAAATAGAATATTTAAACTATTAAATGAAAAGAACTACCAGCCTAGAATAATATGTCTAGCTAAGGTCTCCTTTAGATATGAAGGAGAAATTAAGACCTTTCCAGATATACAAAAATTGAGGGAATTCTCCACTACGAGGCCTGCACTACAGGAAATACTGAAAGGGGTCAGCTCACCTAAAACGAAATGAAAAAAAAAATAATAATTAGGAGTAAAGTGGCTATAAGGCAAATAGAAACAGAAGAGTGCAATCCTTACTAAGAAGAGGGCATTTTAAGTTTAAATAATAAGAAGAGAATTGCTATAGCAAGATAGTTATGAACATTCAGCATACATAGGGACAAATTGAGATAACAATGACTGAAAAGGAGAGGATTCGAAGATCTAAATTCATGAAGGGGAAAGGAGATAAGGCACATGCAGAAAAAAATGGACGACTGTGTATATATATAACTATCCTTTTCATATTTGTAACCACACACCAAAGATTCAGAACTGAATTATGTAACATAAAGCAAGAAGAACCAGAAGCAAAACCCACAAAGCCAATGAAAATAAAGAAAACGGAAACACAAGAACAAGGAAGCAATGGAAACACCGAGCTACCAGAAAGCAAAAGATAAAATGGCTATAAGAAGACTTCATATTTCAATAATCAGCCTAAATGTAAATGGACTGAACTCCCCAATAAAAAGGCACAGAGTCGTTGAATGGATCAGTAAACAAAACCCAACCATATGCTGCCTCCAGGAGACACATCTCAGCTCCAAAGACAAATATAGACTCAAAGTGAAAAGGTGGAAAATGATATTTCAAGCAAATGGCATTCTGAGAAAAGCAGGAGTAGCAGTACTAATTAGCAGTACTAATATCAGATGAAATAGACTTCGAAATAAAAAATGTAAAGAAAGATACTGAGGGATACTTTATAATGATAAAGGGAATCATGCACCAAGAAGACATAACACTTATTAATATCTATGCTCCCAATCAGGGAGCCCTGAAATATGTAAAGCAATTACTAATGGAACTAAAGGGAGAAACAGACCAAAACACTATCGTAGTAGGGGACCTAACTACCCCACTGTCGGTGGACAGATCATATAAACAGAAAATCAATAAGGAAATAACATCCTTAAATGACACATTATACCAAGTGGACATAATTGACATATATAGAACCTTCCATCCAAAACATCTTGCTTACACATTCTTCTCTAGTTCATATGGAACATTCTCAAGAATCGACCACATACTGGGACACAGAGATAGCCTCTACAAACATAAGAGGGTTGAAATCATACCAACCATATTCTCTGATCATGCTTTGAAACTAGAGATCAACTGCAAAATGAAATTAGGAAGAACTACAAATACATGGAGATTAAACAACACACTACTGAAGAGTAACTGGGTCAGGGAAGAAATAAAAAGAGATCAAGGGATACATAGAAATGAATGATAACGATAGTACAGTATATTAAAACTTTTGGGACACGGCAAAAGCAGTTATAAGAGGAAAGTTCCTATCATTACAGGCCTATCTCCAAAAACAAGAATGAGCCCAAATAAACAATCTAAATCTTCATCTTAAAAAACAAAACAAAACAAAAAAAACCTAGTACAGGAAGAACAAATGATGACTAAAGTCAGCAGAAGGAAAGAAATAATCAAAATTAGAGCAGAAAGAAATGAAATTGAAAACAAAAAACCAGAAAAAATAAATGCAACAAAGAGCTGGTTCTTTGAGAAGGTTAATAAAATTGACAAACTGCCTGCCATGCTACCTTGAACAAACCCAATCCCATCTGATCTCGGAAGCTAAGCAGGGTTGGGCCTGGTTAGTACTTGGATGGGAGATCACCTAGGAAGACCAGGTGCTGTAGGCATAAAAAAAAAAAAAAAAAAAAAAAATTGGCAAACCCCTGGCTAGACTCACTAAAGAAAAAAGAGGAAGGACACAAATAAACAAAATCAGGGATGAAAGGGGAAATTATGACTGATGTTGCAGAAATACAAGGGATCATGCATAAATACCATGAAAAAGTATATAATACCAAATTTAATAACCTAGAAGAAATGGACCAGTATTTAGAAAAATACAATCTTCCTAGACTGAATCAAGATCTGGAAAATATAAATAGACCGATCAGCAGTATGGAAATTGAAATCATCATCAAAAATATACCAAAAAGTAAAAGTCCAGGACTGGATAGCTTCACCAGTGAATTCTGCCAAACATTCAAAGAAGATTTAATACCTATTTTTCTCAAACTCTTCCAAAAATTCAAAGAAAAAGCAATACTTCCAAATTCATTTTATAAGGCCAATATCACTCTGATACCAAAACCTGGTAAGGATAACACACAAAAAAGAAAACTACAGACCAATATCTCTCATTAACACAGATGCAAAAATCCTAAATAAGATGCTAGCAAACTGAATACAGCAACATATTAAAAAGATTATATACCATGATCAAGTGAGCTTCCTCCCAAGGGCACAGAGATGGTTCGACATATGCAAATCGATTAATGTGGTACACCACATAAACAAATGAAAAAATAAGAATCATATGATCATATAAATAGATGCAGAAAAAGCCTTTGACAAGATACAGCATCCATTTATGATCAAAACACTTAACGAAATCAGTATAGAAGGATACCTTAACTTAATAAAGGCCATATATGACAAACCCTCAGCTAACATTATACTTAATAGTGAAAAACTAAAAACCTTCCCTCTAAGATCAGGAACAATGCAAGGCTGTCCACTAACACCACTGTTATTCAATATAACAGTGGAGGTCCTAGCGAGTGCAATTAGGCAAGAGAAAGATATAAAAGGCATCCAAATAGGAAACGAAGAAGTCAAACTGTTACTATTTGCGGATGACATGATTCTCTATATAGAAAACCCTAAAGACTCCACAAGAATACTACTAGAAACAATAAGCAAATACAGTAAAGTATCTGGATACAAAATCAACGTTCAAAAATCCATAGCTTTCCTATACTCTAATAATGAAGTGTCAGAAAAAGAAGTAGAAAAAATAATTCCTTTTTCAATTGCACCAAAAGAATAAAATACCTGGGAATAAATTTAACAAAACATGTGAAGGGCCTATATAATGAAAACTACAAGACTCTATTAAAAGAAATTGAAGAAGATACAAAGAAATGGAAAGATATTCCGTGTTCTTGGATTGGAAGAACCAACATAGTTAAAATGACCATATTACCTAAAGAATTATACAGATTTAATGCAATCCCCATCAAAATCCCATCGGCATTTTTTAAAGAAATAGAACAAAAATCATCAGATTTGTATGGAAGCACAAAAGACCTTGAATTGCCAAAGCCATCCTGAGAAAACAGAACGAGGCTGAAGGCATCACTCTGCTGACTTCAAATTATACTACAAAGCAACAGTAATCAATACAGCACGGTATTGGCAGCAAAACAGACAGACAGACCAGTGGAACAGAATCGAGAGTTCAGAAGTAAACTTGTATTTATGTGGGCAAATAATTTTTGACAAAAAAGCCAAAAACATACAGTGGAGAAAGGAAAGCCTCTTCAATAAATGGTGCTGGGAAAACTGGAAGACCACATGTAAAAGAATGAAACTAGACTGCTGCCTATCACCACACAGCAAAATTAACTCCAAATGGATTAAGGACCTGAATATAAGACCTGAAACAATAAAATGCAGAGAAGAAAACATAGTAACGAAACTCAAGGACCTTGGACTTAAAGAGGATTTTCTGAATTTGACCTCACAGGCAAGAGAAGTCAAAGCAAAAATAAATGAATGGGACTACATCAAACTAAAAAACTTTTGCTCAGCAAAAGAAACCGTCAGCAAGGTAAAGAGACAACCATCCGCATGGGAAAATATATTTGCAAGCAACGCCTCCGATAAGGGCCTAATATCCAAAATACACAAAGAACTTATACGACTCAATAACAACAAAAAATCAAACGATCCAATCAAAAAATGGGTGAGAACCTGAACAGACACTTCTCCCTAGAGGACATACAAGTGGCCAACAAATATATGAAAAGATGCCCAACATCGCTAGCTATTAGGGAAATGCAAATCAAAAGCACAATGAGATACCATCTCACACCTGTTAGAATAGCTATAATCAACAGAACAAGTAATAACAAATGTTGGAGGGGATGCGGAACCGTCATATGCTGTTGGTGGGACTGCAAATTGGTACAGCCACTATGGAGGTTCCTCAAAAAACTACGAATTGATCTATAATATGATCCAGCAATCCCTCTACTGGGTATTTACCCCAAAGACTTGAAAACTCATATTCGTAAAGATATTTGCACCCTGATGTTCATAGCAGCATTATTCACAGTGGCCAGGACATGGAAGCAACTGAAGTGTCCTACGTTAGATGACTGACTAAAGAAGCTGTGGTACATATATATAATGGAATATTACTCAGTCATAAGAAGAGATGAAACACTGCCATTTGCAACAACATGGATGAACCTTGAGATAATCATGCTAAGCGAAATAAGCCAGACAGAAAAAGTTGAAAATCACATGATATTGCTTATATGTGGGATATAAACTAAAAGCAACAAATGACAAACAGACTCATGGACATTGACTATAGTCTAGTGGTTACTAGAGCATAGGGTGTGGGGGAGGAGTGGGGAGGTAGATGGAGTAAAGGGGTCAAATATAGAGAGCAGGGTGAAGTGGGCAAAGGGGACCAAATATAAGGTAGCTGAAGGAAACTGAACTTTGGGTGGTAAATACACAATAGAATATATAGATGTCAAATTATAATGTACATCTGAAAGTTATATAATTATATTAACCAATGTTACCCCAATAAATAGTAAAAACTAAAACAATAAAAAATGAAACTCTTTTACACATGTTTATTTAAATTTAAAAGAGGATCATAATGTTAGTCTAAAAAATTATCCCTTTTTTCATGGAGACACCAACTGGATCCAGCTGACAAAACCAGATCGACAACACTGCTGGAGAAGTGTACCTCATGATCAGATTAACACCGCCCGCCCCGCCGCCTTTTTTTTGGCTTTTGGAATGAATCCAAGTATCAGTAAAACTTGAGCTTTCCTTATTCTCTCTTTCTCTAGGTTTTTTTCCTTTTCTATTGATATTGTATTTTGTTTTTGGTTTCGTTTTGAACAAAGCAAATAAATTATTCCCTCTCATGGTGGCAACAATGATTTCGAATTTGATTTTATGGTTTGACTATTTGGAAATCTGTGTATGTGGGTTATAGAGATCCATTCACTGTTGGGTGGGAAACAATGGAGAACCCAATTTAGTTTTTATTTGTTTGTTTAACTTACCCACCTTAAACTCAAAATCAAAAACTTTTATTGAGTCTCCTTACTTTTTATGGCAATATAGTTATTTGTATAGGTTCAATAAGAATCTTTTTATTTTTTAAGCTGGGATATAACTGAACAAATCAACTGTGTAATCAAGGTTTTATTTGCAGTATCATATTGGCAAACAAGTCTAGTCTCATCACATATGACCAGTCACTTTATGGAACAAAGATGGACTATATATACAGAGCCAAAGCCTACAAAGCCCTCCCTGGTTTACAAGGTTCCAGGTTTTCAGGTGGTAGGGAAGATCACTTTTTCTCTGGTCAGCAACCTTACTAAAATTTGGGGGACCTCCAGAAGAGAAGAGTTAATGTAAATTAATAGATACTGCAGTTGAAAAATAATTAACACTATTGCAGAACTTATATAAATAACCAGTCCAAATTTGATAAGTCTTATTTTGCGAACAAGAACAATATTTGAGATTATTATGATCATGAGTGAGGGATATTCTAGGAACTATTGTGAAAGACTGAAATGGACCAGACAAGAATAAGTGTCCTTTCAATGGAAGTTTATGTGCTGATATACTGTCCGAGGTTATCTAATTCTAGGAATCTGAGCCCTTATTGCCTTTGAGCTATTTTACAACACTTAGTTCTAGAAAATTGATGGTGATTCCTTAAAAAAGGAAACAAATTTTGTTTGATGAAGATTACAATTGATTCCACTCTACGAATCTATTAGCAGATTCATTTTAGTATTCTTAATTGTCTCTTTACATGTCTATTTGAATTCTTTTTTAAGCAATTCTTTTTATATATTATTCATTCCCTCATTAATTAATCAGTTAAATACAATTTTTGACATACGTTAACTTTATATTTGTATGAGTGTCATGATATTCCTCTTTAAAAAAATTTATACCTTAACATAACCAGCGGAGAGGGGAAAATTAAAACATTTAACTTCCAATATTTAGGGTTGATTTCGCTCTTTCAAAAATCTAACTTTAGCTTATAAACAAAGAAGCTCTAAACAGGAGTAAAAGGTAAAGTTAATAGTTATTTGAGAAGTTTTGGTGAATCCTTTGTTGGAATTCGTGTCGGAAATTGAAAATATGAATAACTCTGAGGTGGGTAGCAAATGATTTTCAAAGTGAGGTAGTTTCTAATTCTTTGTTTAATAAACCAGTAGATCATTAGACAAATTTAGATGATAGATCACAGTTTTACTTTACCGGGGCTGCTATGGCAAAGTACCACCAACTGGGTAGCTTCAAACAACAGAAATTTATCTCACGGTTTTAGTCTAGAGGTCCGAAATCAGAGTGTCAGAAGAGCCATTATCTCCCTGAAAATTGGAGAATCTTTCCTTGCCTCTGCTAGTTTCTTTTATTTGTCAGCAGTCCTTGGCATTTCTTGACTTACAGATACATCAGTCCAATCTCTGATTGTCTTCTCGTGTCTTCCCTTATCTTCTCTCTGAGATTGTCTGTCCAAATTTCCCCTTTTCATAAGGGCATCAGTTATAATTGATTAGAGGTCCACCCAGCTCCAGCGTGGCCTCATCTTAACTAATTGTACCTGCGGCAACCTTGTTTCCAAGTAAGGCCGCATTCCAAAATATTAGTAATTAAAAGTTCAACATATGAATTTGGGGAGGTGGGGACACAATTCAACCCATAACAAAAAGAAAGTTAGAATTCTAGAGGAAAGAAATTGCTAACTCATAGCCAGAGAATTGACCAAGAATCTTGATAATTTTGTATGTTCTCTATTTTCTTTTGGGCTCTGAGTCAATAAAAATCAGGATTTCAGCTGGGCCCCTGAGTATTTATTGCTGGCTGTAGAGTTGTTTAGAGGCTGCGTAGGTCCACCAAAAGTGTAATTCTATTCTAGCGGTAGCTTGGCACGTGGCGCTCACCCTGGTTACAGGCAGAGGTAATGTGCGGGTGAGCCAGCAGGAGAGGTAGAGTAGTCCAGATGCAAATTGAAAAGGACCTTTCTCTTCTGGACTCACTTCCCAGAACATCACAGAAAGCAACTCCTGCTGGACCCAGGGAAAGTGCCTTCTCTCCCAACAAAATGTGACCCCATCCTTCCAGAATCACAGATTTATGAGTTTTCCTGTTGATTTCTTTATTTTCATCTTCTAGTTGCTCAGAGGAAAATCAGGATAATTCTGACAGTAGAACTTTCAACCTAAGGTCTTTTATTGCTCCTGGGTTTGTGGTTTTGGGTATTACTCATACATTTACATCCACAAAGTAAGTTTGAGTTGTTGAAATATGGTCATTAATTAATTATTCTAAGTAAAACCTTCCCCGTTTGGCATTTTTTTGTATCATCTTTACTGTGTGTTTGAAACCAGGTTTCCAGTAATTTCTGATCATGAAGATCTTCTGGCTTAGAACTCACAGTAGAAAAGTTCATGGAAAGCCTAGGGTGTTAACTTCTTTCCTGGCTGTATTCCAGCTGGTTTTAAATCCTCTGCTTGCTTTGGCTTTCCCACATTACCTCTTTATGTGGGTGTTATAGGAACCTTCCTCTCAGTGTCCAATAAAACTCACTCCTTCCCACTCAATCTTCTACAAAAGGTCAGAAAAACCCAATGGTATTCTTACTTTAAAATTAAGGCCAAAGTATCTACGGGGGTAACGAGGAAGGTGAAGTCAGGAGTGGCCATCATTTTTCGCATGAACACTGCATGAGGAGCAGTCAGGAGTGGCTACACAGAGGGAGCAGCCTTTTACTTACAGAGCCCTCTGGAGGAAATATGAGTCCCATGAGAATGTGAGGTTCACCTAGAGGTTTAAGAAAGGATTAGCAATTCGTATGTGCTAACAGCCAAAGGCAAAAAGGTGGTCAAATGTGCATTGTGGGTGGTCAAATGTTCATGGAGCCATGGAATTGTCTGACAAAGATAAATAGCAATGAGGAAAAACGAAGGAGATTTCATCTCAGCAGACAGCTGTACTGTTAAGTTATCCAGGCAAGCACTGAGCACTGATGGGCATGTTAAGATGCAGAGAGAACCACACTCTCTCAGAAAGCCGAGAGACTGGGGTCTTATCTCTGTTCTGGAATTAACTACTTTGGAGGGTTGAATACAATCTCTTAGCCCCCTTTAGTCTCACTTGTCTTACCTAACCCTTTTTCCCATTGGCTCTGGTTCAAATAACTTTCTCATGGGTCTGTCCTGTTGCTTGAAAGCTCTTTTGCATTTGGGAGGAATACTATTAGTGTTGTTATTAATACTGCTACTAGTATTGTAATGGACACAACTCTGTGAAGGGCACCATGATTTAAGTGCTTTATGTCTTTTTTTTCTTTAGTCCTTACAATGCTCATAAGAAGAGGCATCATCATTACTTAGAGCTGGGGAACTAGTAAGGTGTGCAAGTGGAAATGGGTAGTTAGAAAGCATCTAGCCAGTAAACAGGGCCAGTGGATATCATGGAAATGAGACTTAGACAGGGTAATGAGATCGTAAAGTGGGAAAGGCCTATGATGAGGGATGGGCCAAAAGGGTCTCCCTTGTTTAGGGAAGTGGAAGAGGATGGCGTTTGAGGGACAGAGGAGGCTGCTGAGCATCTAATAAATGAGCCAAAAAAAAAAAAAAAAAAAAAAAAAAACCAGGAAAAAGTAAAGGAAGATGCTAGGAGACAAGATTTTCTTCATTAAATAATTATTTTATCCCCTTTTTATAATTTTGAAAATAACATGCATATTGAAGAATCATCAGACTATAGTGAAAAAATTTGAGGAACTGAAAAAATATATACTATAGACCTTCTACCATAATTATTTTCATTATTGCATATTGCCCTCTAGTTTTTGTCTAATGCTACAGTTTTCCTCCAGTTTTAATCTGCTTGATATTAAATCGTAAACATTTTCCCATGTTGTTACATAGTCTTTATCATTATCAGTTTTTATGGCAACATACTAGTTCATCATATTATGTATAATAATTTCCCCATGGTCAAATATTGGAAGGTATGCACTTTTATGGATAACTTGAAATAATTTTTTTATAGATGGTACTTTGATACATTACATTTGGGGGGAATACGGTTTCTAGAAACTATCTTGGGTTCATTGGAGATATGAATTTGTGAAAAATGAGTTACCCAGTATCTTCCAGAAGCCATTTGTAGAGATGAATACGCTATTAGAAAATTGATAATGTGGGATTAGTATTCCAAAAAATAAAAACATTAAAAAGAAAAGTGCTCTTTGGGTGTTAAGGAGAGTCAAAGAGAAATTTTAAGGCATTAGTAGAGAGATTAGTGACTGTAATAATGTATTTCTATGTTCTGGATAAGAACTCATTCGGCCTGGACTATGCAAAATGAAGCCAGAATTCCAAGTAGAAATGCAATAACTTTAAGAAAACTTTTCTTGGCACTATAAGCTCACACATGTACTTTTATATGCTACAAAGTTGAAAAAAATTTAAATTCTGAAGTATTGAGGCCACAGCTATAAAAAAATTAAAGTTTTAAACTAGATTTGTGAGAGTAAGAAAATACGTGTTATGGTATGCTAAATGCTATTCTATACAGTATTTTTTCATGTTGGCAAATGTTCTACTTCTAGCAATGTGAACAATTATTTTTGCTGGCAAAAACAGTTCAAATAAAAACAGAAGCAAGCCATCATTTCTTAGCATAGCAAAGTTGAAAATTTCAGACATTTAATAGAAATTATTTACACATTTATTTCATTGCTATTCAAAGGAAGTAGTAGGAATTCCATGGAAGTTTGTATTTATGACAAAAGTAAATTGCTAGTGTAAAGGTATTTCGAGGTTAGAAGTGTGATAAATAGGAGATGATTTAGAAAGAAACAAGTGTATCTATCTTTTAAAAAAATATTATTCTTAGTTTCAGCTTTCTCTGACCCTCATGGACTAGGTAAGAGTCTGGAAAAGACATGGTGAGTAGACTACCAAATACTTATTCATTTCTTTTTCTTGTTTAACAGAAACAATTCTGCTCAGTGCATTCATGGGTCCAGCTAAAATACTTTTCCAGACTTGCTTGCAGGTGGGGGTAACTACATGACATTTTCAGCTGATGAAATAATCTAAGAAACCTTCTAGATTCTCCTTTTTCACTCTTTCTTTTTGTTCTTGCCTAGAGAAAGCAGGTAGCGAGTTTGAGTAACAGCCAACTTGAAAGCATCCCGCAGCAAGGATAAGGAATTAAGCTACATAATGAGAATGAGGAAGTGAAAGGAAGTAGGATCCTGGGGCCCTGATGGCTCCGTGGAACCCCTGGGCTGCTCATTCTCTGCATTTCTTTTGATACGAGGTAAATTATATGAGGTTACTTGGTTAAGCCACTGTCATTAGATTTCTGTTACATACAGTGCACACAAATCCTAAATGATGCAGAGCCCTTGATATAGCTTTCTTTATTTCCTTTACTTTTATTCATAAACTATTATGATAATAGTGTGTTTCATGATTTTAGTCCTCAGATCCTCTGAGCTATTAATTACTTTAATGAGTTAATATTTGTAAAGAACTCCCTCTAGCTCATCATTGTATTTACTGCTAAAACATATCTGACACATTATGTGCACTTAGTAAGTATGTATTTCCAGGCAGTTTTGGAAAGTTTTTTTGACTCCAAAATGTATATCTATATATACACACAATGCCTATATATCTTTGTAAAAATATATGGTTATGCAAACATTCTATGTGTATAATTATAAATTATGTGGTTTAAAATACTCATATAGCTTTAAAATACTCATATTAATAAATTGCTCTATAAAAATAATTGCCACTATTTATTTTTTTTCCTTTTAGAATTTTTTTGTATATTGCTATAATCGTAGACATTTATGTGTTGCAATGAACTCTAAGGTCTTAGGGAAATAAGAGAACTGATGTGGCTGAAAGAAACAATGACTTCAGAAGCATTTGCCAGATCACTTGAATAAGTATTTTGTAAAAACAAAGCAAAACACACTGAATTTTAAACTCAATTAACTTTTGGAAATACAATGTGTTGTATCGTCCTTGTTCTGATGGTTCATGACCCATTAAAATTGCCTACAGTAATCTGTTTAACTTAGCTTAATCCAGCATTTCCTAAACTTATGTGATCATAAAATCCCCCCTTTTTTTTTTTTTTTAAACGCCTACAGCACCAGGTATTTCTAGGTGGTCTCCCATCCAAGTACTAACCAGGCCCAACTCTGCTTAGCTTCAGAGATCAGATGAGATTGGACATGTTCAGAATGGCATAGCCGTAGACTAAAATCTTTTTTTTCAAGTTATATCTATTAATACACAAGGGAAACACTATGTGAGGCATAGTCTGGGTAACTCTGCAATTCAGAGAACAGAAACATGAAAAATCACTATTATTTCATATTGACCTAGAATATCTAATGCAGTTAGATAGTAAGCAGAATTAAAACACGAGACTTTCAGAAAGGGGAAGGAAGAAAAATTAAAACTTCTTTGCAGAAATCATAAATTCATATTTTAACATGAGGGCAAGATATTTATTTTGTTCCCCATTTTATCTCTGGTGGCCAGAGTGCCTGTGTACAAACATAGGTGCTCAGTAAATACTAGTTGGTGGAAGGAAGGCTTGATGGTGAGAGAGAGGGATCTCATGGGAAATTCGAATCCCAAAGGAACACCCTGGGGAGCTGCCCAAGACTCATGGCTTTATAAACTTTATAACATTTCTCATTGTTTGAACTTTGGAGATTTTATTTTTTTACTCCAATGATAGAAAATGTGTAGACCTGATCACTATCGATCAGAATCCTCCTCAACATAGTACTCCAGGCAACTACTACCAATTGATTGGAATCTATGAGAGGTAAAACCTGATTGCCATTTCTAAGGTAAGCTTTAATATTTTCTTCCTGGTCAAGTAACTTATACTTATTTCATAATCACCAGCCTCAGCTCCCTAGTGTTATCTGGAGACAGATTATTTACTTTTTTTCCCCCTCAAATACTACTGTAGTGATTTTAAAATGACCACAAGTCCTTCGATATTCTTGTCTTCAGTAGCTGGAAACTAATTCCCCTCCATTCAGTGTGGGCCAGACTGGACTTATTCTTCTAATTAAAAAGATATAATGGAAATGACAGTGTGCGACTTTGAATACTGGGGATTAGAAGGCTCTGTGACTTTCTAATTATTTATCTCTCTCCTCTCTCTCTCTATCCTTGTCTCTGTCTCTGTCTCTCTCTGTCTCTGTCTCTCTGTCTCCGTCTTTCTGTCTCTCTCTATCTCTCTATCCCTGTCTCTCTGTCTCTCTCTCTCTCTGTCTTTTTCTGTCAGATAATTCACTGTGGAAGAAGCTAGCTGCCATGCTAGGAGAAGCCTGTGTAGCAAAAATGAGGCCTCCTGCAGACAGACATAGGAATGAGCCATCTGGAAGTGGCTCCTCCAGCCCCAGTCAGGCCTTCAGATGAGACTCAGGCTTCTGCCAACACCTTAACTACAACCTTATGAGAAACTCTGAGCCAGAGCCATGCAGATTAAATATAAGTTACTTTTAAATTTCTGGCCCATAGAAACAATAATACATGTTTACTGTTTAAATTAAGTTTGGGGATAATATTTAATGCATAAATGAATAACTAATAAAACTATATTAAAAACTCTTTTTAAAATAGAATTATTTATAACCCCTTTAAAAATCCACCCTCCTCTACTCCCAATTTCACCATTTTCATGTGGCCAAGTTAGCTAGTTATCCATCAGTACCTAGTTGTTTTTTTTCCTTTCTTCTAAAGTAGGGTCAGAAACCCCCTTTCATACAGAGCCAGATAATAAATATTTTAGGCCTTGTGGGCCATGTGGTCTCTGTCACAACTACTCAGATCTGCCCTTGCAGCATGAAAGCAGCTGTAGACAACATTTAAATGATTGAGCATGGCTGCGCTCTAATAAAAATTTATTTATGGACACCGAGATTTTTGAATTTCATATAATTTTCACATCACGAAGTATTAGTCCTCTTTTGATTTTTTTCAACCACTTAAAAATGTAAAAACCATTCTTAGCTTGTGGGTCACTTAAAACCAGGCAGTGGGCCAGATTTGGCCCATGGGTTTAGTTTACCGATTCTTCTACTAAATTAATAGAATTCTTGATATATTAGCTGGCACATGGATGCCCAAAATAAAGATAACACTTTTTTTCGGACAATAGCCATGTAACCATGTTATAGTTAATGGAATGTAAGTGGAAATGATATGTGCAAATTCTGAGTAATACTCTTAAAGGGAAGTGGTAGGTCTACCCCACACCCCAACTTATTTCCCTTTTCACATTTTTCACTGGCTGGAATGAAGATCACCTTGGACCACGTGGATGACAGAAATGTTCTTGGGGTGGAGACACAAATAGAAAGAGCCAGAATTCTTTCCTCTGGACTGTGTGCAATCAGACGATTGTAAGAGTGAGAAATAGAATAAGATCATGTTTAAACCTATGTTTTCAGGTCCCTTTCACACATCTTGAAATCTATATTCTAACTAATTCAGTTAGTCTTTGGCTAGCATCTGTTAAAGACAGGTTAATGTGTTATATGTTCAAGAAGCACTGCAGACAGTGGTTAAGAGCTGTATGTGGAGTTAAAAAAAAACATTCTTGGTTGCTTATCAAGTCAGGATAGTCTGGACATAGGAAAGCTTTCACATTTTTTTTTTTTTAAACCAGAATTTCTAAAAAATTGCAGGTATTTCCCTTTTCTTCTGATTGTTGATTTCCTGCAATTTGGAAGTGAACGAATGTGCTGTTGTATTCCTTTTCTCCTGCCTTTACCACATTTGTGGCCAAGGGAAGAATATTATTAATTGGGAGAAACATAAACAATTCACTTTTTATAATCTCTGAGGAAGGATTAATCACATCATCCTTTGTGGAGCTTATTTATATAAACGGGTGGGTTTAATGCTCCTCCCCCAGCATCCCATAGTCCTATGGATTTTCTCATTCATATGATAAGTGAAAGAAATTGTAGTCATAATAGACATACTTATCTTGTGAGCATTTTTTTATTTTCCACAGTAAAACTTGGGGGTTCCAGGTAGTGAACAACAGTGAAAAAAGATCCCACACTCTCACAGTCTGAGATTCTCACACTATGAGAATCGTCAACCATCACTTGGCAGTACTGGAGCATCAGGCATTGCCCCAACACAATTGTCTTGAGTTCTTGTGCTGTCACACAGTATTTCCCATTCATCTATCTCCCCCTTTCTCTCCCTCTTTCTCTCCCTGCCAAAAATGCAACTCTCTTTAAGTAGGCACAGTCTTCCAAGTCCTGGCTGCTAGTGTCCCCAAGAGATTTCAGGGAGAAACAGTCTTGGCTGAGAGTTAGAGCCAGAGGCCAGCCAGTGAAGGGAACAATGTCTGGGTTTCGAGAACAGCTGGAGCTTCAGAGGGAGAAAAGCAGCTTGGCGAATGAGGAAAGAATGTGCTTGTCACTTCAAGAGGCAAGAAACTTCGATTTCCCTCCCGCCTCTGCCAATAAGTGTTTATTGGAAAGGACAGTGTGGTGGTGATGGCAGGTGACTTTTGGTTAGAATTTTATGGAATTTTTCATGTTTATTTTACCTTTTCAAAGAGCAGATAAATGTACAAATCCCACAGAATAACTATTCTGAATTCTATTCATGTTGTTATTGGATAAGTGAGTGTTGTTCTTCAGAGTTATTTTTACGAATGCTGCCCCTGGCCCGTTTTGAAACTCTGCTTGCTTTTCCTTGCATGTAAGCTAATATTTGTTATAGGGATTTTGGAGAAAAGTAGCAGAGGGTATTAAATGGAAATTGAAGGCCCTAGGGAGAAAAAATCCTATTCTGAGAACATGAGCTGAATTTATAATTGGAAGAATCAGAGGGGCCCATTTAGACAAAATAAGAAAGTTTTATCTGAAACCAAAGGTGAGCTTATGAAAAGTTTGATAAAGTTTGGGTGAAATAGAATTTTTAAGATGTCATTCTCTTTGGTCGTGGTTTGATTTCTCTATGATTTTTTTGGATTCTTAGGGGAATGGATAAAACAACAGAGACTATTTTCCCATTCTAAATTCCATTTGTTAGTCTTGGAAAGTGTGACCTGATTTTAAGTAGCACTTACAAAGTGAACAAAAAGACAGTCCAATGTTGATATTCAAAAGATAATAATTGTTACCATTAAAAGTCTCTTGTCCCCCTTTCTCAGCCCTCAACACTTTTGTCTACTTCAGAATTTTTCCTTTAATTATACCTGACTGCGTTTCTTGTTTTTTGTTTGTTTGTTCTTTTTTTTTTTTAAATCTGATAGTGAGAATGTTAGTTAGTTGGATCTTGGGGCATAAATATATTTAAAAGTTAAAATAGGGAATCAGAGACAGGGTTGAGAAGGGAGCAAATATTTCTTGAGTTCTGCCTGTGTGACAGTCTCCCATAACAGCTCCTCTCCTTGTAAGAATCTGTGAAGTAAGACTTACTATACCCATTTTAAAGATGGGAGACTGAGGTTTACCGAGGGTCCTCATGACTTGTCTAATACTACCTGATATTCTATTAAATGGTAAAGTCAAGGTATTTGAATTTAAACATAATTTTGATTCCAAAGTCCATATTCTTTTCACTGCTCTATTTTTGTGTATATAATAAAATCGGAACTGATTAGGTTTAAATTGACTAATTATTAAGCATTGATCAGAATCAACCTGTATGCTGCATATATTATTTAGTACTCTTCTTTTGCTAGTATGTTACGATTCTAGGTAATGAGACTTTGTGACAGGGATATGAGATTTTGTTGCAAGGATGCTAGGGATCACAGAGACTTCAACTATAGTCACTTTGGGTCCCCAAATTTCCAAGACTAGAATTAAAACATCTCAAGAAAAAAGTAAGCTAATATGGTCTGTTTGTTACTAACTATGGTGCAGTTCCTGGCCTGGCTGCATTCATAGAAGCCACTTCATAGGTGGTGGCCCTCTCCGTATCCACATTGTTTGGAGACTTGCCCTTAACGTGGACACTCCTCTCTGAGGCCAGAATAGCAGATTAAACTCAGCATAGATAGTGTGAATTATAGCAACCTTTTGTAGAAATTGTCTCTTGGGGCTGCTGTTTCTAAAAGGGACTGTGAGCAAAGCAGGAATTTAGAATTTCATAGACTCCTTCCCAACGCAAGTATGAAGAGACAAACTGGATATAAAGAAGTTAATAAACTTCAGGGAATATCCTGGGAGCAATTTCTATTGTAATCTTCTTTATTTATTCATCAGTATCAAGAGCATCTCCAATGGTCAATACATTTTTTGAGTGCCTACTTTGTGCTAATTGTGGTGAGAATATTAAGAATAATTTTTAGAAATTGGCAAAATTCTTAACGCTCAGAGATGATCACTTTGCTTTGCTGTGTTTACAAATACAGTAAAGTCGACACAGACACTTTTTAAGAAGTGTCTCAACCGCTATGGAAATGTAGAAGTATTTCTTATAATCCAGAATATGTAATTAATCAGAACTCTTATTCTCCAAGCAGTCTGAGTGATCAATACTTTTCTTTATGAGTTTCAGATGAAGAATCATTTTTACTAGGACATATCTGGGTTGTTCAGTACACTTTCTTCTTAATCTTTCTTTAACGTTACGTGAGCCATACATGGGAAATGTGCATTTAAATAGTCACAGCAATGATTGTAATGAATTCCAAGTGGAAACTGCATGCTCTAATTCCCGTGAAATGAAGGGTAATACTTTTGTGTTATTGTTTTCTATAATAAGACCTAAAATCAGCTGCACATGTCTGGCAATTTAAAAGTTTCAATAAACTAATGCTTGATAATAATACTGACCTATTTCTCCCAAGGATTACATAAATGGAACTTTTATTTTACAATTACTTTTTTAAAAATAGCGTATGTCATGTAGAACTGATGCTGTGGGCTAAATAGAGCTTTGCTATTAAGTCAATTGGATGAAACATGTAAAAATTTTGTCTCTTGACCAAAACTCTTATGGGTCATGGTGGATCACACAGTTGTCCAGGGCAATGCAACTTTATAGGCCCCACGTCGCTTCCGTCCTTATTGTTAAATGGAATATATCCCAATATGCATACTTTTATGTGTCTCAAATGAAGAACCTATTTATAAATATGTACTTAGATATTTTAATGATTCAAGAAATCAATTATTAAAGAAAAGAATATTTATTAAGGGGTAATTTTAAATACATTTTCTAGTTTGAGTATATCTTTCTCAATATTGTAAAGGCTCAAATATGTTATTTTAAAGATATATATTATTTTAAGATTAAAGAACAACTAGATAGAAACAGTGTCTCGGTTTATCAACTTGTTAACATACCAAGTCTGGGCTTTTCTAGGACCCTGGGCTACCACATGGTTTAGCACTCAGCCTTTGGCTTAGGTACTCATTTTTGTTAGTGCCTGAATTGTTTGGCATCAAGAAGACTCAAGAGAGTTTAGCAAACCCACCAGCGCTTTATGCATAGCCATTTAGCAGAGAGGTTAACCACCCAGGTTGCTGGAGACAGGACGGCTCGATGAAACTTGGCTTTGCTTTTTACTGGACTTTTGAACTTGGTCAAGTTATCTGACTTCTGTGAGTTTCAGTGTCATCATATGAAAAACAAGAATGATAATAGTACCTCCTATGTTACTATGAAGATAGAATGAAATGATAATTGTCAAGCACTTAGCTTAATTCTGGCAATACTTAAAGACTCAATAAATGTTAGATGTTATGACTGTTGATGATGATGTTGCTGTTGTGGATCTTCATTATCTTATCATGAGTATTTTTATTATATAAAGCAGAAAGTTAATATACAGATTCATAATGGAACATTATATAGTGCCTGAAATGCTTGTGCAATCATCAATAGTACTTCATTTCTTGTCTTAGAGATAATTTAAATATAGAACCTGGAGATAGAAAGCTATCTGGTTAATGGAGACAAAAATTAGTTTATAAACAAATTAAAGATTGATTTTTTTTTTTTTTTTTTGCTTTTAGCTGGAATTAATTTTTCTTAATACAGTGATCTCTGGTTACCTCTACTGATAGAATGGTGACTGACAAGTATATTTATCTTTGATTAATTATTTTTATTAAGATGAAATTCACATAAATAAAATTAACCATTTTAAAGTGTACAATTCATTGGCATTTACTACGTTCACACTGTTGTGTAAACACTTCCTCTATGTAGTTACAAAACATTTTCATCACCGTAAACAAAACCTCATACCCAGTAAGCAGTCACCCCTCATTTCCTGCTCCCCCTAGCCACTGGCAACCCCCCAATCTGCTTTTTGCTTTTTGTTTTTATGGATTTACCTACTTTGGATATTTTATGAAGGTGGAGGCATATAATACGTGACCTTTTATGTCTAACTTCTTTCACTTAGCCTGATGTTTTTGAAGTTCATGCACATTGTAGCACTTAGCAGTACTTCATTCCTTTTTAGGGCTGAGTAATATTCCATTGCATGTAAGTGCCATATTTCGTTTATACGCTCACTTGTTGATGGTCTTTGATTACTTTTTAGATGGAAAATTACTTAATAAATGTAGCACAGTAGAAAAATACTTTTGGTAGAAAAGGGTAAAGGGGGTCAATTATATGGTAATGCAAGGAGATTAGACTTTGGCTGGTAAATACATAATGCAATATGCATATGATGTATTATAGAAATGTACACTTGAAACCTATATAATTTTGTTAACTAATGTAACCCCTGTAAATTTAATAAAGTAAAAAGAATATTTTCAACATAAATTCAAAAGGGAAAATGTTAGAATCAGACATAAACTCTACATTTATCTAACAACCACTGGATCTCCAATGACTAATACAGAATGTAGCACATAGTAGTTACTCAATAGATACCTATTGTATGAATGAATGAATAAACTTCTATAATATAATGTTAAAAACTGATTTATAGATAGAATTGGTGCTCCTGATAACATTAATCCGACTGAAAGGCAGAAGGCAAGGGAACTCATTGATAGCGTTCATGCGGGTCAGTGCTAAGGACACAGGAGGATGCAGAAGGTGGATCTGGAGAAGCAAACTGAGAAAGCCAACATATGCAACAAGAGTCACTCAGGTCATAAGGGGACAAGTGGCTGCATCTCTTGTCTTATTCAGGGTTAAGTGCCATAGACATATACCCAATGTTTATGCTTTCCCTAATTAAACAATTCTATTTTGGTTATACTGCAGAGAGTTAAAAAAAACTAATGGTTTTGATTAGTATATCATTATATTTCTGGAAACCGTTGAAGTTTAAGACCCCTGGAGTGACAGTAATGCTAAACTTTAAGAAAACTTAAAACTTGCCACACCATGTCATATACCCTAGATCTGATTGCAAAGAAGTAAAATGAAATTAATAGAAACTTTGCCAGTTTTAAAGAGTCTGGGAAAAGATCCCATGCTGAAAGAACTTACCACACATTTGCAAACATAAATGATCTTTAATACAAAATTTTCCTTGATTGTGGAATTTGAAAAGTAAGTTTTCTTTATTACCCTATCTTGTGAGCATAATCAGAATACTTTTACCACTCAAAGCACTATTTGGCTATTCTGAGGAATGTAATGAATTTTCTCTGCTTCAGAATAGCCTTATGTCCTGCATGCTGTAAATTTTTAAGCTGGGAGTAATTTCACGATGCTTTTATTTTGCTAGCTTAATTTAAGATTTAAACATAAATGCTTATAGATAATTTTTTAACAATAATTTTGTGATTTATAGATTTGCCAGGAATTAGATACAGCCTGCATACCCAGCAGTTTGACATATTTTGTTGACGAATGCAGAGAATTAAGAGATTGGGAGACAGAAATATACATGAGTAAAAGACAGGAAAACAATATATGATGGATAGCTAAAGAAGTGGATATAATTTAGCTTCAAGAAGATGTGTTCGAAGAAGAGTTATGTGAAAAGTGCAGACTAACTAGATCTTTTTCTTTGTTAAGGACACGGATAATGAACTGACTGAATATAATTTGAGGATATAAATACTACATTTAAAGAGATTTGGGTTCGAGTCCCAGCTCCAAACACTTACTAGCAATCTATAACTTTGGGCAGATTCCTTAACTCATCTGACCTTTGGTTTTCCCAAGTGAAAAGTATAAATAATAACAGTAATTAACTTATGAGGTTGTTGAGAGGATTAAATGAGTTCAACTTTGTACCTTGATGCATAGTAAATGTCCAATAAATGTAAGCTATTTTTATTATTTAAAGTCAAGGACATTTAAATATTGAAGTGGGTCATCAAGGGAGAAGATCCTTTCTTTGAGAGCAGTGAGAATACGAGAGGGGCACTTCTGTCTGTAGGTAACATTCTTCTTCAGATGATCCATTTATGTATTTTTTAAGCCCACAATCTTAAAAATAAACTATAAATAAGGAGCAGCTATTGTAAAAACCCATTTTTCTGTGTCAATGTTGGCTTGCTACCTCTGTAAAGGAACTTTTGCTATGTAAACTTCATGCTTGTCACTCCAGAGTGGGTTGCAGTGAAGGGCCTGCCGCTGTTTCAGGGGCTGTTCCAGAGCTTCCCGTGGGGGCAATGCCCAAGGCGTGCGCTGCCGTTGGTGCCCCACTCTTACTCCTCAGGCAGGACTCATTGCTTCAGTGAGACCAGCCAAATCTGCTTCTCTTTGCCTGAAATTTTTTCCAAAGCCAGGCATGGCTACTCTGCCTGGGCATGTGGCAGGTGGAAGGGCCAGGGGATTGACGCTCTGCAGAAGACGTTCTCACTATTCACTATCTGGAGTTGGGATGAGGTCTTGAGCTCCTTTACTCCTTGGTGAGAAAATTCTCTTTTATACTGTTTTCCCATAAGAATCCGTCCCAGTCACCCATGTGAGACTGGCTTGATAATTCGCCTTTATTGGCTGCCTCCCCTTCCTTGTCTCACTTGCCCCTCTTTCCTACCAGTGTTTTGGGGATCATCCCTCAAATAAACTGCTTGCATTAAAAATTCTTATTTCAGAGTCTGCTTTTCAGGGAGCCAAACTGAGGCAGGGTGTCAGTGGCTATTTTTCATGATTTATATATTCATTTTTTCCCCTAGCTTTATTGAGGTATAATTTACTGTGTATAAGTTTAAGGTATACAACATGATGATTTGATGCATGTGTATATTGTGTCTTTCATTTTTTCAGAGCTGTAAACATAGCAATAGAGATTATGAGATTTGGTGTGAATGGGAAAGGATGAGATTGATAGGAGAATTGGGAAGGTGGATGTCCATTCATTTTAATTACAAATACTTTATTGAATACTAAGTTCCAGACACCGGTAGTATAAGAGATGGGTCCTGCCATGGAGAGACTCACATTCTTCTAGGAAAGACAAACATAGCAGTTCATCATTAAACTTCAAGACGACCCTCGACTTAAAAAAGCTGGATGCAAAGTGCTATGGGAGTACAGATGAGAGAGAAACTCAGACGGCTGATGGAGGTGTACTATTATTTCACAAAGTAAGTTACATTTATGCTAAAGGTTGAATAGGACTTTGGCGAAAAAAAGTTGAGAGGAGCCTTCTAGGCAGCGAAAACAATTTGCATAGAGCTTGAAGATGCATGGAGTGTTTGGATGGACAGTTGGAGAAAAGTTCATTGTGGGGTAGAGAAGTGACAGGAGATAAGGCTGAGAGAATGTGAAAGGTCTGATTATGAAAATTCGTGTCTCCTTAGACTGTGGAACAGATGATAGGAGAGAGAAGGGCTTGATGCACCAGGAAAAGCAAGTGCAGTGTCTCGTCCCAACACTTCCTTTCTGGATATCTCCAGGGCAAGGAGAAAAGGGAGAGAAGAAGAGACTCGAAAGAGAGGCTGTGTATTTTCAGCTGCCGTTCATGAGTGATCACTACATGCCAAACACTATGTGAGGGCCTTTACAGACCTATCCCATTTCATCTTCATGGTAAGCCTGTGAGACAGGACTATAAAACCCTTTTACTGATGAGGACATTGAAGCTTAGAAGAGGTCCAGAAAATTGTAAGATTTGGAACCCATGATTGCCTGATTCCAAAGCCCTTAACCATTACATTATGCAACTTCTTTTTTGGAAGAAACAAATGTGGAGAGGACAGAAGTTGCTGTCCTCTGGATTGCAGTGACAGCTAAGTGGAGGCACTGAAGGGAGAGATCTCCTTTGCTGAGTTCTGCTTACCAGGGGGCGGGAGGCGGGGTGGTGGGCAACTAAAACCAGAAGAAATCGGAAGGAGCTGCCATCATGTTGAAAGGCATTTATTTCTGTTATTTACTTCAGTAAAATTTCCAGAAAGTATTTTGGATTCGGAGTATTTGTTTTTTAATCAAATTCATCCTTAGCAAC
This sequence comes from Pteropus medius, assembly GCF_902729225.1. Lineage (NCBI taxonomy): Eukaryota > Metazoa > Chordata > Mammalia > Chiroptera > Pteropodidae > Pteropus > Pteropus medius. The sequence goes on along the minus strand of NW_024351730.1, from coordinate 22,139,364 downwards.
TGCTAAATGTATCCAACAGAGGAGGAGAGAATAAAAAATTACTTAAGCCACAACAATGGCAAAGCCGGTGTTATAAGTGAGTTTTGGCCTGTGGCTAATCATTTCCTCTCACAGCACCATCAGAATTCTATAGCACCTCAATGTTTATCTTTTTCTAAAAGCCTTAAATAAACAAAATCATAGCTTTTCTGCAATGTTCCTAGAATTTTTGAACTATTTAATTTTTTTTGAAGTTTAACATTTGTCTTCAGAACCTAGTTACTTGAATGGAAATGTGTCATTAAATTGTCAGTTAACGCTTGAGGAGAAAGTTGGGCCTGATGGGGGTATGACTTTGAAGTTTTATTTCTGTAAACACCATTCATAAAGTCAGAGAGATAAAAAAATAAAATGGTTCATATCTTTTCATAAATAATGAAAAATCATATTTAAATGCTTTTGAAAATCTTAAACACCTTGCGTTCTTGTGCTCCTCTCGTGCAGAACAGGGAAGAAAAAGACAATCTGGGAAATGCGACAGTGGCTTTTAAACACATGACCAAAGCATTAATGAAAAAGCTCTGTAATTCCCAGGATAATCAGTTGTTAATCTTTTCTTCTAGACTAATAAATCTTATTTATTGTAGAAATTTAACACAATTATTGCAACTTTAAAATTTTTTTTGAAATAAAATATTATTTGAAACATTTCATTTCTGCAATAGATTTTAAAATAACTCCCACTATTCGGTGTCCTAAAAGCTACCACTCAAGTTATAAGAAGATCATAGAATATGGAGACTGGCCATTTTGCGAAGAGTTTGTTTCAGGTAGCAATCTTATGATAAGCATATAAGTTATTTTTTCATCAGCTGCTTGATCCCTGTCTTCCTTTTAGGACTGGAACAATGTTCACTCAATATCACAGACTTCCAACAGTCTTCGAGAAACAACCTGAAAATTTTAAGTTGCTGAGCCTGATAATGGTTGACGGTAATTCCTTTTTAGACTGAAGAGGGAAAAAAATCTGATGCATTCATCTAAAAACTTTATTTGCTATGGGATTTTTTTTTGGCTAATGCGACTTTTAAGACCTGTTGGTTCACTCAAAGGTCAAGGAACATTTATGTAAGGGATCTTCAATAACATTCTTTCAGCTTGGCGAGCAGAGAATGCCCTCGTGCCAGTTTTTCTCTCTTCTGAGTATTAAATTTGTGTATGCCTTCATTTGAATTCTTACCAAATAGTGAAATTGTTTTCAAAATATGTGGATAAGATCATGCAAAGTTACAGACATTTGTTTTACTTTTATTTTCTTTTCAGTGATTTTCTTTCTCGGTTTATCAAAAGCACTGTTTTTAAAACATATATGATAACTAAAGCCTGCATTATAAAAATTTTGTTTGTACAAAACGAGTCAGTTTACATTAAAGGTGCTCCTTGAGGGGATGCTTATCTACATTTCTCAATGTTCTGCAGACCTCAAATTCTGAATATTGGTTACTAGGATGGTGATAATTGTCCTTCAGTGAAAATGTTCTGCGATAAATAAGTTTGAGTGATTCTAGGAATGCAGAGATGAGAGCACAGCTCCCTTTCTTCCACTTCCAATTTGAAGCTACTTGACTTTGCTGAGCCAGGCATCTGCTGAGCCTGTGGGGCATGGGGCATGGGTGAGGCTTTAGGTACTGTGGGGTTCTTTTGGAGAAAACTGGTACCAGGCTTGCTTGGATTACAAAGCACTTTGTAAGTACTTTTTTCGAAAGCCAGAGCACTTATCCTGGTAAGTCCTAGGGGAACATCCACCTAAATTTCAGTGAGCGTGCTAGGTGTCCCTAAGTGTCCATAGACCTAGAGAGACCTGAAAGGCTCATTTACATCTGCCTTGACATTCAGGGTAGGAGACTGAAGGAAAATTTTATAAGGCTGGAACCCTGCCTTTTCGTCACAAGCCCCAGATCCTGAAATACTTTTGCCTCTTATTGCCTGTGTGTCTCACTGCCTTTTATGCTATCTGAACAATAAAATCTAAGTCCCAAAGAAGCTGTGAAGAAAGAGAAGGAACAGGTTGAGGCATCAAAACACATGACATGAAAATACAGAAATAGAAGTACTGGGGAGGAGATTCCAGTTCAAAATGGCAGAGTAGGAGGATCCTGGGCTCACTTTCTCCCACGGACACACTGAATATGCAGCTATATATGGAACAACTTCCTCTAGGAAAAAAAACCCCAACAAAACCTAAAAACTGTCTGAGCAACTCCTATGCTTCTGGTGAATAAGAGAAGGCCCACACAAACGCAAGTAGGAGAAGCTGGGACACAATTTTGTCACAAACCCATCCCCAGCGCTGATTCTCTCTGAGAAATGAAGAATTTGGACCCCAGGTTGGACACCTCATCTTTTAAGACTTGCATCCAAGACATGAGCCCCTAAAGATTTTCTAGCTTTGAAAATCAAGGGAGTTTGATGTCCATGAGACCAAGAAGACTATGATTTAAGAAACGGTTCTTAAAGGGCTCAGGAACTTGGACTCACCCATCCTGTGGCTCAGCGCAAAGGCAGCCAATGGAGAGGCACCCAGATTTTGTGTGGACGAGGCTCTTTTGCGAATCTTAAAGTGTTGGCCTGAGGGGCAGTCATCTAATTTAGCACCTATCTAGGGCCCTGCTGGCTGGTGAGCACCATCTTTATATTCTCCCTCTGGCTTGCTCTAGCCAGCAGGTGACCATCGTTTCCCCTTGTAGGTGCCTGAAAAACAGAAAAAGAAGTCCTTGTGCTTCATTCCAGCCACAATTATCCTCTTCGCACTCTAGCTGGCAAGTGCCATCTTTTTCTTTTTCTTTCTTCTTCACAGTGGGCCCTATCTATACACTCTCCCTCTGCCCCATTCCAGCCAGTGGGCACCATCTTTGTGCTCCCCCTCTGCCGTACTCCAGACTGCCGGTACCTCCTAGAAGGGAGCTTTCGCTCCTATCTGGTGTCCTGTTTTTTTGCACCCAGGGAACACCCCTTGATTACTTGGCTCTGGAGGCCAGGAGAGCTTGAGATCCTGGGCCCCATGGGACTATAACAATTGGAGACAGTCCTTGGCAGGCTACCAACCCAAAGCACTGCACAGACAGAAGGCTAAAATACTCCCAGTCTTTCTGTCAAAGAGGCCTATTTTCTTGTCCTGGAGCTTCAGTCTGAGGGACAAGCTTCAGTTTTTGGCACACATCTTAGAGGCCTACTGAAATTCTCTGGAGAATGTAGACCAGGGACACCATCTTTGCATACTCTCTCTGCCTTACTATAGCTTGCTGGTGTCTCTCAGAAAGGAGCTTATACAGTCATCTGGAACTTCAGTTTTTACCACTGCCACCCAGGAGATACCACCAGATCTCCTGGCTCTGGTGGCCAGCAAGACTTGCACTTGAGGTCTCAAAGGACTATGTATATTTGCATACTTTAAAAGCTGCTGCCTGAGGGTTTGGCTTTCAATCATCCTGAATCTATGCGCTGACTGAAATTCTGCCCTTGGGACACTGACTGGTCTTGGCATACCCTTAATTGCTAGGAGCCACTGAAAAATAAAATAGGCTGCACTGCTTGGCCAATCACAAAGGTTTAAGAAACAACCAAGAGCGAGGGCGGGGTTGAATGATAAGGTTTATGTCCTATATTAGGCCACTCCTTCAAGACTGAGAGAGGTGATTGTTTTATTTAATAAGTAGAAACTAGCACAGAGAGTCAAACAAAAATGGAGAAACAAAGAAATGTGTTCCAAACATCAAAAAAAAAAAAAAAATCTTAATGAAACAGAGATAAATAATTTCCTGATAAAGAGTTCAAAGTAATGGCCATAACGATGCTTAACGAACTCAGGAGAAGAGTGGATGAACACAGCGAGAACTTCAATGAAGAGGTAGAAAATGTAAGAAATAGAAGTCACAGAGATGAAGAATACAATAATTGAACTGAAAAATACACTAGAGAGGCTCAACAACAGACTACATAAAGCAGAAAGGATCAGTGAATTTAATGACAGGGCTGTGAAATTTACTCAGTCAGAACAGTGAGAAGAAAATGAATGAGAAGTCCTGGGGAAGAGACAGACGAACACCTAAATTAAATTATAAGAATACATGCTGCACAGAAAACACTTCTTGTAGCTTAAACACATGATTAGATAATAAAAATATTCAGTCCCTATTGAGACACAAGTTAGTGGTCCAGAAAACCAAGTACAAGGAATAATGTTAAAACACAGAACAAAAAGCTAGTTGGAAATTATGAGGGAAAAGATAAGAGGTTGGAGGGGTAAATCCAAGAACTGGACATATGGGTAATAGGTATTCAGAAGGGGAGAAGAGAATAGGAGGAGAAACAGTAGTTAAACAAATTCTAGGAGAACATTTCTCAGGATTGAGCTAAATCTTTAGTCTGCATATTTAAAGCATTCACAGGTTTCCAGGTGAGACTGATGAGAAAAGATATGTACCTAGTTATTTTCTGGTAAAATGCTTAAACTCTAATGGATAAAGAAAAATGTTTTATAATAGTCCAGGAAGAAAGATTAAATTATGTAGTGAGAAAAAAGAATCATAATACCACTAAAATATCCATCTGTAAAGAAAGGAAACTAAAAGACAATTGAATGACATCAGAGAAAAAAATATAATATCTCAAGAAAGCCATATCCGGCCAAGGCATTATTCACCTGAATGAAGATATTCAAGGATAGGTGACAAAGCAGAGTCATCTAAGTAACACCTCTGAGAAAAATATTTGAGATAGTCTAGGTAAAATATAAATAAACCCAAATCAAGAACTCAAGCCAGAGGAAAGATGAAAAGAACAGGAATAAATGATGAATAATGATCCTTCTCATATGAACAGATTTATTCATTTATTCAACAAATATATATTATGTGGCTAATATGTGCCAAATAGTTGTTGACAAGAGGTATACTGCAGTGAATAAGATAGACGGCAATTAAATCTTAATGGATGAATATATTCTATCTGGAAATAAATAACAGTGCTAATTCAAGATGGCTGAAACACAGAGAACACACTAATGGATATTCAAATAAACACTAAAACGTGCCCATAAAGCCTAAGAGAAGGGAGTGGGGAAGAGTGAAAGCATTCCAAAGCCTCATGGGGGAGAGGGAAATGACAGTGTTGGAGAGGCGGAATTAAGTTTCCTAAAGCAGGAATCCCCAACCCCGGGACCACAGACTGGTACCGGTCCATGGCCTGTTAGGAACCAGGCCACACGGTAGGAGGTGAGCAGTGGGCCAGTGAGTGAAGCTTCATCTGTATTGGCAGCTGCTCCCCAGGTGATGAGGCTAGCATCACCGCCTCAGCTCCACCTCAGATCTTCAGGCATTACATTCTCATAGGAGCGCTGGTCTCTGGTGCCAAAAAGATCGGGGACCACTGTTTGAAGGACTTTTTCTGTTGGGGAAGAGTGGCAAAGCAGTTGTTTTAATTGCAGATATCAGCTGTGGTAGACTGAAATCTAAAGATGGCCCCCCCTCCAACATTGCTTACCTTAGTTCTTAGGAGTATGAAATATGATAGGATATTATGCATGTGATTATGTTATCCTACAAAGGTATTTTGCAGATGAAATTTGCGCTACTAATCAGTTGACTTTGAATTAATCAAAGGAGAGGCCATCAGGGTAGACCTAATTTAATTACATGAGCACTTGAAAAGCAGAAAGTTTTCTCTAGCTAGTGGCAGAAGAAGTCAAAGTCAAAGCACAAGAAGGATTTGGTGCACTATGAATGACTTTGAAGCTGGAAGGGGCTGCATACAGAAACAGAATTGCTTCTTGTTGCTGAGAACAAACTCTGGCCAATAGCCAGCAAATAAATGAAGACCTCTATCCTACACATATAAGGAATTGGATTCTACCAATAATCTGAATGATCGTGGAAGCAAATTATCCCCAGACCTTCCAGAAAAAAATTCCTGGTGGCCAACACCTTGATTTCAGCCTATGAAACTCTAAGCAGAGTCTCCAGCTACCTAGACTTCTCTACACAGAAGCGAGCTAATAAACGCGTATCATGTTTTACACTGCTGAGTTTGTAGTGATTTGTAATGCAGCAATACAAAACTAATACCTCAGATTGTGTGAGATGATCTTTATCAAGTATTTTGATTCTTTTGACTAATAATTTTATAACTTTAATTTAAAACAAGTAGTTTATAATAGGCTAATAACAAATATCTAAAAAGAAATAAATAATAAGGAAAATAATGTTTTTGGAAGTCTTTTATAGACCATAGAGTGGTATACACTCTATAGAAGTCTACACAGAACTTTAGGAAATGCATTCAGAGCTTTGTTCTTTAGTCTGTTGGCTCTTCCTCCTCAGTGTGACCCTATGGAGTATGTTAACTCAAATGGATAGTGGACGTTACTATTAATATGAAGTTTTTTCACTGCAATCCTATAATTAACCCAGAAAAATGTTATATGCCTTTTACAGATATTTTCTTGGTTAATAAATTTTTCTCGTGCTTTATTATTGCATTTTATATTTAAATATTATATTTTATTATTTGAATTTTCACAAGGTCATTCTGTTACTGTCTTCAGCTTTGTCTTCACTCTTACAGTTTATACCCTACTCAACTTTTACAAATGCAAAAAACAGTTTTATTATTCCATATATGAAAAATGGAAAATAATATTTCTTAAACAATTTAGATACAATTTCTGAGTTGACCTAAACTTATGGCTTCTTAATTAAAAGACATTTCAAAGTTATACAAAGCTTGAGAGGCAGTGTAAAATAGCAGAAAGAATGTTGTACTGTATTAGAAGGTGGAGAACTGAATTCAATCTTCAGACTTCCATTAGCTAGTATTGAGATCTTTGGCAAATCTCTCTTCTTCCCTCTCAGGCTCTACTTTTTAACATTTGCAATTCAAGTGAGTGGATTTCATGCTATCGAATCCTAGGCCCTCTTTGGAGGTCCCCAGTTTTGTTCTGGAGGTAAGTCAGGAGTCAGGGAGGTGGCTTTGGATGCCTGCTCTTGTTTTAACTGGCGTAGTTCTTTTATTTATTTCAATAGTGGATTCTGTATTATATTTCATTTCAAGAAATAGCTGTATAGCTTTTAAAAAATGAACACCAGAAGATTAGATGATTTCTAATATTTATTCTGGTTTAAATATAAGTTCCCTTCTCCATTTGAATTCTCTTTTCTGAATTTAGGAAATAAATCGATTCAGATAGAAGGGGATGTATATATACTATATATTAACCAGTTTTCTCCATAGAAACAGAACCAATAAGATGTGTTTATTTTAAAGAATTGGCTCACATGACTGTGGAGGCTTTATAAGTCCAAAATCATCAGGGTAGATAGGCCACCAGACTGAGAACCAAGGGAGGGGTTTCAGTTTGAGTCCAAAGATAATCTGCTAGCAGAATTCCTTCTTTGTTGGGACAGGGTGGTGGTGGTGGCAGTGGTGGTGTCTGTCTTTGTTTTAGTAAAGCCTTCAACTGATTGGATGAGGCCCACTTACATGTGGAGAGTAATCTGTTTTACCCGAAGTCTACTAATTTAAAAAGTTAATCTCATAAAAAAAAAAAAAAAAACACCTTCACAGAAAGATCCAGAATAATGTTTGACTAAATATCTAGGCACTGAGGTCCAGTCAAATTTACACATAAAATTAACCATCACATACTATAAAGAAAGTAAAAAAGGATATTGTAGCTATATAGTTACTTTTTTGCCAATAGACAATGATAATAATACAAGATAAAACATTGAGTGGATTTAATTTTATGGAAGATAACAGAATTAGAAAAAAAAAGTTTCATTCCAATAAGAAGTAAAGCATGCTATTTTGAAAAGCTAAAATGGCTTTGGATTTTTTAGTTAAATTGCTTGGGAAAAAAAAGTCTCCCCTTTGAGTAAATGTTGGGCATAGTGTTATAGAGAAACATTCTCTCCCAAATGACACTTTCCACTAAGGCTCTATCTTCACAGTTGTTAGAGACCCATAGATTCACCGATGTCCCAGTCTTTATGTAATCTCTGTTTCTTTATAAATCTCTGCATCCCCTATCTGCTTGCTGTTTCTCTTTCTTATTCCTCCCATCTTTGTTCATTTGTTGCCATTGTCTTCAGCAAATTTTCAGTATATTATGGAATTTTTCAGGAAATAAATATACTCTTAGGTTGTTCTATATAAAGATCATATGTATCTTTTACATTTGTTCATTTGGTAAGTTGTCTTTGATGCAAATGTAAGAGTAGGACACATTCATTTTACAGACCAATAGAGAAAGGAAGCAGTTGTTCAAATTTACTGATAAACATAATAAATAATAAAGGTTCCCTTTACTCTGAGGTCCAAATGAAATTTACATAATTTAGTAAAGTATAACATAGTATAAAAATAGTCTGTGTAGTGCTGTAGCTTGTGTGAAATAGGTTTTTCCTCCACAGGATGACATTTTATTGCTTATTTATTGTTTTCTGTGCCTTAAGAGTTTTAGGGCTATCCAAATGCTAAATATGCCTTAAAAAAAGAGGTGTTTTATTATGAAATGACACAGATGGCATATTTGCTTATAATGACACCATATTGCCAAATTCCTAAAGCGGGAACAGCAAAGTTTCTCAAACCCGCTTCGCAGCTCACTTGTAAGCTTTCCACATGATCTCTTGCCTATGCATTTCTTCCTTGTGTTGGGCCAAGGTTATAACTGATTTATCTACTTTGCAGCCTCAGAAAGAGATTAATACTTTATCTCCTGGAAAAAAAATGATGAATAAAATGATGAATGAGACTTTCAATAATACTTTTTAAGCTTGGCAAGATCTAATATAAAACACTGGAGTAGAGAGTAAAACTTTTTAACTCTTCCAAAGTATTTAAATGCAGGGAAAAAGTAGTTGGTCAGGGTGAGCGGAGAAAACAACAGTCTGATGAGTGAGGGTGCTCCCTCTATTTTTCAGGAAGTAGCCAAGGAGCCAATTCAAAACATTACCTGCTTTTGAGAAAGACTCCCTCACCTGTTAACCATTGATTTGAGTCACTCTAGGAATGAGAACGGTATGCTCGAAGTTGTCTTTGAGATTGTTCTAGGAGAAAACATTCACTTTTGCCAGAGGTTAGAGAAAGGAGCAGATTTTTAAATTTTGAATAGAGTGTCCTTTCGTTGGGTTAGCATTTCTTCCTCCTGCTTCCCCAACTACATTAAGACCAAACTGTGTTTTATTTTTTGTTATGTCTCTGGCACCTCACACTGGTCTTTAGATAAGATTGAATGCTTAAGTGATATTTATTAAATTGAACTAACTAAACTGATTTTTCACTCTTTATGTGCTGTTTATTCTAGTTTTTGTTAAGCTGCAGTACTGTGGAATCTTAGAATTACTATGACTGATATTCTTTTAAGGCCCAGAAAGAAGCAACTAAGCAGCAGTTGACATAAATAGTAACATCATCGGTTTTTATGAATCAATGTAGAAAAGAAGAGAGAGGCAAATTTCAGGATTGAATATAGAACGTTCATCTCTATATGAAATTTAAGGCTACAGAAATTCAAATTCTTCTAGTGCCTTCCCACAGAAAATAAAAAGTTAATTTCCAGGGAGTTCAATCCAATTTAAATTTCTTAGAATTTGTTTCCTAAATTTTCTCTTACAGCCAATCAACAAACAGGTACACCCTTTGTGCCCACTCATACGTTAATGTTCTGCTTTATCACCTGCGTTTGATTATTTTTAATACTGACCTTATTAAAGTTGGAACTAGAGATCAAAAGGTGCAAACTGATGGCCTGCACACAAGTATAGCCCATAGTTGATTTGCTTGGTATTTTTAAAATCAGTATTTGTATTTGCGGTTCCCTGAAACTACCCTCAGGTTCAATCACTCACTAGAAGGACTCATGGAACAACAGACAAACCCTGTTAAGCTCATAGTTACAGTTTATTACAGCAAAAGGATTAAAGATTAGAATTAGCAATGGAAAAAGATGCATAGGGCAAAGATCAGAAGATGTCCAGCACAGGCTTCTATTTGTCTTATCCCAAATAGTCATGGAGACAAGGCTTAATTCTCCCAGCAATGATGTATGAGTATTGCCAACCAGGAAAGTTCACCTGAGCCTTGGTATCTAGTGTTTTTCTTAGTTGGTCAGATGGGTGTGACTGGCTGCTCATGTGGCTGAACTTATTCTCTAGTCCCTCCAGAGGTCAAGCTGATATCACATGGCCCTAGGTTCCTACCATAAATCAAATTGTGAGCATAGACTATCTGGTGTGGTCCAGAGCCCTTAAGTAAACAAAACACTCTTATCAGGCAGAGTATTCCAGGGGCTTAGAGCTTACCTTTCAGGAGACAAGCAAAGGGAAAGATAGTCAGCCCAGACCTGTTGAGTGAATGCTTTACCGCACAGTATTAATAGTAAACCTATGAGGTTTGGAAGATTTTACACCAAATAGAAATTTTTGGCTTCTCATGAAAAATTGGACAATCTGGCCCATGCATCAATCTGGCTGCTGAGCAGCATTACTTTTTTTTTTAACTTTAGAGAAGGCATGTGCTTTTCAGTCCACCTCAGTCCTTCGATATTATACCGTTTGTTTCACTCAATTGCGTGATTTGTCCATGTCTCATAAGCATTAAGTAACAGATGGTTTAGAAACAGATTTGTTGAAGATTCAAAATCAAATAATAATTTTAAAAAAACACCCTTTTATCTACTGAATTTTTCATTTATCTCCTCAAGTTGTTTTTCTGTACTACTCTGTTCATCATTTTTTTTTGCCTAACCCATGAAATAAATTGTTATTCTGAGAATATTGTCATTATCCAAGTGAAAGAACCAGAAGATTACTCTGGAGTAATAATTTTCATAATTTTTTAGTCCAGGGACTACTTCCACAAAGTAACTATAGATCATCTTCTGTGTCTAAGCTCACTCATCTCTTTTTCCTCCTAAACGGCCCTCACCAGGATTAAAGGAATAGATATCTTTTATTTTTAAAAAAGATTTTATTTAATATTATACAGAAACTTTAGCTTGGAAACCAGCACATAAACTTTTAGATTGCATGTAACTACTTATAACACTTTTTGTTGGGGACTTATTGTAAGTTACTCTCCTACAACCTGGCTACTAGGTTATAATGAAAGCAATTAGCAGAACAAAAAACAAAAAGGTATTTATTAAATAAACCTTTAGAAAATAGGCACAAAACAATTTAAAAACAAAACAAAAAAAAAGGTTTTGGTGAGCTCGATGAAATCTCAGCTCTGTGTCCTTTCAGATGCTTCGGCCACCCCATTACAAGAATGATTTGCTCAAGACACACACCAGTCAGGGCAGAGGCAGGGAGAAGGCAGCTGAATTTCTCCTGATGTGAGAGCTCCAAGCAAGACCTTTAAGGATCAAGTCTGACCATTACCTGTAAGGGTGCAGGTCGGGAGAGTCCAAGATGCTTAGTCTCTGTTCATATATGTTTAGGAAGGGCCATGAAAATATTTTAGCTAATCCTCATGTATTGAATACCTTGAGCTTGTATCTAACATTCATCTCACTATATAAGAAACCAGTAATTTCTCCAATAAGAATCATTTCTGATACTTCTTTGCTAGTTAGTGAAGCCTCAGCTGTTGACTGAGATGTGGCTAACCAAAATGCCAGTTTTGACCATCCTGAGTGTGGCCTTTCTGAAATAATACTGGCAGTCTATACTTGTAGTCTGAATTTATATTGTAGAGTAATTGCTTACCTTAGAGTTGAAGCTTAAACTAACTGGCACATTCATTGTACCACGTCATCTCTACTGAATTATTTTAAAGTAAATTGCAAACATCCTAACACTGTTCTAGATTTTTAGTGATATTGATTTCCATATTATATCTTGAGAAAGAGAGTGTATATATCATAGGATCTATTTCCTAGTCCAGAGTAGGGGTTTCACTTAAAATGTCCTTGTGTATAGATATCTTTCATATTCTTAAATTCTGTGGTCATTGTGGAGAAAGGAGAGACTTTATCAGTAAGCTGATGGTTTTTATACTTTAACTCTTTTGATAATACTCATTTTGAAACGTGCCAGTTTTCTTGTTAAAAAGTAATGATTAATAAAGGAATATGACTTATATTATATCAAACATATGGTTATAATGCCATAAATCATAATGAAAAACTAGAATCCAGAATGTAAGGGTGAAAAAACTTTTGGCTTGTAGCAGCTTATTTTGACAGACTTTGAGATTTGTTCTTCATAACAATGGGAAAAACTGTTATTAAATCTAAGAAATATCGTGCTAATCAGTGTAATCATATAAAAATAAGATCTTTTGCTTGAGCTAGTAATTATCAAGAATTGGAAACTCCATTTATAGCTATGACTTAGCCATTAAAAAGTCAACTTTGTAGCATGATTTTGGAAAACTAAGGTTTCTTTGGAGCATAAGGATCACATTATAACAGAATAGATGGTATTTAATGTGACAATAATAGTATATATGAGACTACAAAGGGACAAGTGGGAGGATTTGTGAATATTTGAGCCATTTCCTTTAAACCTTGTGATTTTGTCTCACAAATAGGCTTTTAGTTTATTAATGATTCATTCTTTTGAAGTTTAAAAACAGAATGATGATTTTCCTTTGTTTTAAATTTATTTCGAATAATAAGTACTTGAGCTTGCTCTTTGCCATTGACTTAAAATTAAATATTACATTTTGTATACTTGCATTCTCAATTGTATACTATACACATATAATCATACTCCTATATGTACCTGTTATGAATGTTCTTTTCTTCCCCCAAGAGTTCTCCCTTCATATATTCAATTTATATCCATCTTAGGGTTTCTTCTTTTTGCCTGCTCATACAGTGGTACAATGTTGAAAGATAAATGTGATTGGGAGCATATATAAAAAGACAGTTGGGAAAGAAACAAGAAAGAGAGTGAAAGAAATTCTGTGTCAGGGGACAGGGATGTTTTATGTGTAGGAACTACAGAAGCAATAAGATGCTGGGTAGTATTTCTTCATCATTTGAAGGAATGTCATAAAATGTGTTAATCATTAAGGGAGCCAAACCCTCCTGGATACCTCACTGGTGTGTTATCTTTAAGTAAATCTGAAGCTGATGCTTGTTCTGCTAGTGATTTCCTGTCTACAGTGAGGAAAAAAAGAGTAACTATTTTTTAATTGCATTATAGTGAAGCTCTTGTCAGTAGGGCACATTACTTTTATTTGAGAACCGTTTGCTGTTTTTATTTCAGGGATGTTAACAGCATATTTTATCAATTTTGAAAGGTTTCCAGTTAAAGGTTTAATGAGGGGTGAGATGAGGCTGTGGGGTGAAAGGGACAAAATTGAATAGGTTTCAAAATTTTCTCTAGTGCTAGCCAGAAAGTTCTCTCTACTTTAAATTCTCCCTCTAGACAAAGAATCAGAGGAAATGTGATATATGGCTTTTAAAATATTCATTAAATAAATAGAAAAGAACCATAGTGCCAGTCATTTTTATATTTTTAAATATAAATATTCAGAGTTCCATCATTTAGAGAGAGCTCTCAGTTTATCCTTAGATTAAGCCCAAGCAGTGTTAATCCATCATTCACATTTTAAATTTTATTAATCTCTTACGTACATAATTGAAGCTTTATTCAAATATATATCCTAAAAACTCTGGCACATAAACAAAATTGGGAGTCATTTGTGGGATTATTATTATTATCCGAAATTTATTTTTATGAGTTTTCTACTCAAGAGCCTGGTAGTTGTCAAGTTGCCAACCAGTTCAATAATGGTTATGGAGAAGAGGACAAAACTGTGAGTGTATAGAGAGCACCATCTGTATCATCTTTATTTGTGCATTCCTAGTCCCTGGTGTGGTGACTAGCACGTATAAAGTAGAAGTTTAATAAATTTTTAAATTCGAATAACTGGAAAAGAGGAATGCATAAATACTATGATTTACACCGTGCTTTATTTCATTTAATCCTCAAACCTCTCAACTAGGTACCACTTTTATCTTTTTACTAATGAGGAAACCTTGACCGGTGAGTTTTTGTAGTTTGACCAAGGTCACATAACACAATCGGTAGTGGAGCTGGAATTTGAAGGCAAATTCTTTAGCCTTCTGCTATACTAACTTGCTTTTTTTTTTTTTTTTTGTCACCGAGCTCTGAATGCTTAATCTTTTTTAGAAGGATGGGAGAAGTTCAAGGTTTGCAGTGAAGTGCTTTTGAGACCTAGTGCTTTTGCTGTCTTAACACAGTGATTGGTGCATAAAAGGTGCCAAAAGAGTTTAAATGTATGTACGAATGCTCTGAGTTTCTTCTTTGGGTAGACTTTTTTATTTTATTTTTTATTTTTTTAATGCAAACATTTCCAAATGGAAAAAGGAAGAAAAAATCTTAGACATCTTTATTCTCTCTTGAAAAGCTTTTTGAATACATGGGAACATACATCTCAGCCACGTGAGGCAGGGGCTTAGACTCTATGACAGTCGAGATAGGTCCAATTACACATTTTATTCTAATAATGACACCAACTTATTTTCTTTTAATTTCTACTCAGTTTTCTGTTCTAAGTTTAGATTTTTGTAACATTAAACTGTTTCTGAAGCAGTTTCTAAGGAAACCTCTCAGGCAAGGCACTCAAGTTAATAATTAGAAAGCCATTATGTGCAAATTAAATGAAACAGGCTGTGTTCTTAGAGGAACAGATGGGAATGAGGAAGTTTCAGAGATTTCTGCTAGAGAGCAGCCTATATGTTTTATTCACAGCCCCCTGGAAAACAAGCTTTCCAGGGTCCTTAAGGATGCTCAAGGTCAAATTGTAAGCACAATTTTTTAATTATTAAAATTTGCGTGCCATCCCTTACCCCCAGTGATCTTGGAGCCTCTTCTTGTCCCAGAACTTTGCCCTATCTCTGATCCCTCTCCCTTTCTGCCACTCCATTGCACACGTGTGATTTCTGCAGTAAGGAGCGGGACAATACCCCATACTGGCATAGTCTCTAAGTACTCCAGATGTGAGGTTGTTCAGGCTGCCTCTGACTGGAGGGTAAGTCTAAATCTAAGCTTCTAGGTATTACGAAGCCTTTTCTTTTTCTTTTTTTTCATTTTGCTGATCTAAGTAAGGCATGCTCTCACAAAGGAATAAAGGGAACATTTAAATCTCTATTTATTTGACTTTTACATGTCAATCTGTCAATTATTTTCAAACCTATGTTGAGAAAGGAGGGGCTATTTATTAGTTCTCTCATACTTCATCTGTTTTAAATAGCACATCCCCCTTCACCACCAACGTCATGTTACCATTTTAACCAATGTCCTAAATCCCTAAAACCTGACCTTATATCCCTCAGCATCAGAAGACATTCTAACCTCCTCCTTCACAGGGAATATCAAGCCAGCTGTCTCTTCCTTTGCCTTAAATCATGAACATCCTTCCCCTCTTTCCTTTAGCCTCAAAGGAGAAGATATTCCACTCTTGAGGTTCCACTTTACATAGCTTTGATCTCATGCCCTCAAGCCACATGTAGGACATTGCCCCATCTATTAGCACCTCTTCTGTTGAATCATCATTTCTTTCCCTTTTTCTCCCTCTAAGTATGCCTAGGTATCCTCCATCTTAGAAATCTTTCCATTACCCATTCTCCTTCTCACGCCGTTATCCATGTTTTCTTCTCTCCTCTTTCCCCACCGCCCCCAAAACAAACACAGACATAAATAACTTTAGAGAGTAGTCTGCACTCACTGATTACTTCATCATGTCCATTTTTTTTTTTAATTTTTTATTAATCATTACAATCAGGCTTCAGTACCACCCATCAAATGGATACATTCTGCTAAATGTCTCCATTGAATTCTAAATAACTAAATTCAACAAATCTTTTTTATTTATCATTCATTTTTTCTCCCTGCATACTTAACGTGTTTACCAATGCTTTCTTGAAATCCTGTCTTGGATTTCAGGACACCACTCCATAGTGGAGAGTTTGCATTCTGCTTCTACCACTTACTCACTGTGATGTTTGGGACAAGATTCTTAACATTTCAAAACCCCAGTTTCACCATTTGTATAGTGGAAATAACAGCATCCTCCTCATAAGGCAGATGTGCAAATAAAATAGAAAACAATACTTGCTGCACTCTTATCCTAGTCCATGGCACTAAAAATCTTCAGTCTTACTGCTCCCTGAAATGGTTCTTCCAGTACAATGTGCAGCCGTGTCATTCAATCCTACACATTTTTCATTTTCATCTTTTTTGAATTCTCAAATACTCAGTAATGTTGATCACTCTATCTTTAAAACACTCTCCTCCCCTGGTTTCCTGGACATCATACTCTCTTGGTTTTTCTCCTGTCTCTCGGGCTCATCACCTTTTCTGGCTTATCCTTCTTTATTTAAATAGTTGGAGTTTCTCGAAATCCTCTTCTCATGTTCTATTCTTTTCCCCAAATTATTTAATCCATGTCCACGGATTCAGTTTTTATCTATATGCTGATAACTCTTAAATTTGTTTTCTGGCTAGACCTGTTCTTTGAGATGCACAGCCATATATCCATCCGTCTACTTGTGTGTCATAGGGCATCCACAAAATCAATGTGTCTCAATTGAAGTTGATCTCTTTCCTCACCAAATCCTAGGTTTATCCAGAGTTTTCTAATATTACTTCTTTCCAGAAGTATTTCTCCTACCTATTAGACTAGATCACGCTTCCTGTTTTAGTGTTCATAGCATTCTCTATTACTTTATCAGAGTGTTGTCACAGTTATAAATTGTATAACTAGTTGTTTAGCATTTTCTTTCCCAGATAATACAGACTCCATGATAGCTAAAGTGTCTGCCTTGTTAACAACTAAACAGTAAGTAGCATTATATCTTACATAATAAACATATAATAAATAAAATAATTTATGCGAGTAAGCACTTAATAGGATTCCTATATATATAGCCATTACTTGAAAACGTTAACTATTACAGTTTCAGCCACCAGTCTTTAGCCTCTCTCTTCTTCTCTAGCCAATATTCTTTAAATATTGGAGTTTTCCAGTTTCTCTCTCTCTCTCTCTCTCTCTCTCTCTCTCTCTCTCATGTCATAATTTATATATCTTCTCTAAGCAATACAATCCTCTCTGTGGTTTTATCTATGCCCTTTGTGCTGACATATTATAATGGGGACACTTAGTTTATATTGAAAGACCAGGGAGATGATCTCTGATGAGTGACTTTAAGTGCTGAAACCTCAGGATGAGTATGGGTCTGACCGCTACAGGCTGGAGGACTGCACAACCACTACAGGAAATTGGTAGCTCTGGAAAAGGCTACTTTGGCTTGAAGTCAGCCATGGAGCGTAGGTATCTATAATATTGCATTCCAAATAAATTCCTCATTTACTGCTGCCATTTCTTCTTATATTAAAATTCCCTTCTCCCAGATTTGCTGAGGCAATGGCACTGGGCTTGACTTTGGGTTCATCTTCTATTGTCGTTCATGCAGGTCATTCAACTAGCCACAGTGATTTTTTTTTTTCAGAATGTTGCGAGAGAAACTTCACCTCTCCCACACTAAGTGCTATGAACAGTTAAGGTGGAACACACCCAAGTTGTCCTGGGCCCCCATGTTAAGTCTCTGTAACTGGCAGCCACACACATAGCCACACTTAACAATGCAAAAGACATAGATAACATTCTATTTCACTCTCAAAAGTGCCTTCATTAGGTTGATAAGTTATAAGGTTACCTTCTTTAAAGAGAGAAGGAATTCTAATTTCAGCCCCTCGACATGCCTAAACCTAGCCTCCCTCAGCTGAAGTCACAGCACTTTTTGTCAACTTGAATGACTTCTTCAGAGCCCCTGTCAGCCTACGCTGGGACCTCCTCAGTGCTGTCAAGATATTCTATTTGTGTTGAATCCTAAAAGATGGAGAATCTCAATCACCATCACAGTCTCAATCTCTTTCATACAGGGCATCTCTCGGTCTTTTAATGTGAATTCAAGCATCTTTCTCTGTTGTCCCTGAATTCTGCATACCAGGAATATTATTTGGCCAAGTGTGGAAATGCCAGTTTTACCTTCTACCTTATATCACATGATTAAAACAGTCTATTGATAAGATTTAGTCAAGAATAAAGATCTTTCCAAGGTTACAGGTCATCATCACTGAGAAACTTAGAAGCAACTCACAACTTCTCAATGGCAGCTTCTTGAGCTTTCATTTATGCACACACATACATATTATACATGCACACATTCATGTGTGTATTCACAGAAAGAAATCTGGAAGGTTACTCATCAAGTGATAACTATACAAGCTGATTGTTTTAAGTCAAACTGAAGAATAAAGAAACACATAAAAATCATCTTGGTTACATTTTCACTAGCAAACATTTTCTAATATATATATAGAGGCAGTGTTTGAGTAGTTGTCTTTTAAAATAACATGTAAAGCAATAAAATGTAATTTGGGAAAAAGTTGACTTCTTTTTGTAGTTTGTAGCTCTCTGATCAAATTAAATTTACATTTATCCTTCTCTCACAGAACATAATACTCACTTCCAATACAGTATTTTTCATACTACATTATAGCTATTTCTTCCATTTTTATTGCCTCTGCCAGGTTGTGATATCCTTGAGGGAAAGCTCTATCTCTTTATCATTACAATGCCAACTCCTGACCCGGTACCTGGACTATAATAGGTGCTATTTTTTTCTCTTGAAGTTAGTTTCTTAACTTTTCCTTATATAAGTCAACTTAGAACTGAAATAACTGAGTGGAGTTGAAGTCTGTGTGGAATAAATTCAGTAGCAGGCTAAGAAAAAAGATAGTAGCAGAAAAGATTCCTTAAGTGAACTGATTGAGAATAAACTTCCAGACCTTGATGTGAAATTAGCTTGATGTTTATAGGACAATGTGTGAGTTTCAAAATGATTATAGGTTCCAGCAAACTTATCGGAGTGGGCATATAATAAACTTTAATAAACTTTATTTTGAGTAACAACCATGTCTTATCACATCTGTCTAGTCTATCTAGATAGTACCTTAAAGTAGGTCTTAAATAAATGCTCATAGAATAAATGGATATATCACCATTTATCATAGAGTTTGCATTAAATGTCCTACTAGAAGTACTATTTGTTTTGATGTTTAATACTTATAATAAGGGAAGCTATTGCTGATTACAAATAAAGCATATATTTAGGGTTAATATTTCCTTATGAGCAATTATTAGTTGCTCAACAAAAAAAGAAAATCAAGTGACCATAATTTCCTCCTTTGTGATCGGCCTAGCAAAACTGGGTGTTTTCCCTACTGTCATTTCTTAGTCTATGTCTATTACAGTTCTCATTTTTCTGCTGATATTACTTATAGTTATTTATTTACCTGTTGATTTTACTTACTGGAGACCCTTCAAGGGGCCAGTGTGTGGCAGCTTGAGATTGTGGCATAGCCAATTGGCTCTATAGCTTTGATTTGTTAATCAATCTGCGAGAGTCTCAGTTTCCTCATCTATAAAGTGGAGAAAATAATACCTTACCTCACGGGAGGATTGTGAAGATTAAATGAAATAGTGTGTGAATAAGTTACTTTGTGTCTCCTAGTTTTTCAGATATTTGGAGTCACACCTTCCATTAATAATAGTAATAGTAAAGCTCTCAGACTTCTGTCAGATAAAAGGAGAAACTCAGTGCCTTGATAGTATTTCTGTGGACTCCCAAGAAAGGTTTGGGAGGAGTTTACATTCTCCTCCTGACACTTCAAATCTCTGCTCCAAACTCTTTTCCCCATTTTAATAACTTCAACTACTGTTCCCTCTCTACCCCTGTTCTCGAAGTTGCTGTGAACATCTCCCATTTCCTCCAAAGCACCATTCACATATCAGTATTGTGAGTAATAGATTTTCAGTGGTTTCACCAGGGTGATTTTGGGATTGTGGGGCTAGTGTGTTAATTGCTATGCAGAACAAGAAACAGCAAATTCAATATCAATCCTCATTTCTTAGACATTGATTCCTTTGGCCCACTACAGGAAATTTCTGATAGCCTCTGTATGATCTCCTACCAGGTCTGCTGAGTCCACAGTCGAGTAGTTGGGGTGTGTGTGTGTGTGTGTGTGTGTGTGTGTGTGTGTGTATGTGTGTGAGTGTGTGTGTGTGTTGGGGGGTGGTGATAAAAAGAAAGGATGACTTATAATTTTTTAGTGGCCTCAGTCTTGAATTTAACTCTGCCTTTGCATGACCCTTTAAATGCAAATCCTCGTTCTTGTATATGTAGTCTCCTATGCTGTTTCTTCAGTCCTCTTAGATATTCTGTGAGTTCCCCATGTCTTTTTACAAAAATACTTTTTTAAGGTGTAATTCGTATTCAATACAATTTACACATTTAAATTCACAGTTCATGAGTTTTGACAACTATATACCAGTGTGTAGCCACCACCACGATCAAGCTATGGAAGAGTTCTGTCACTTTGAAAAATTCCCGTGTGCCCCTTTGCAGACAGCCCCTCCCTTACAACCCCTAACTTCAGGCAACCACTAATGTGCTTTCTGTCATTATAAATTAAATTTCCCTTTTCTAGATATTTCTGTAAATAGATTGTTCTGGCTTCTTTCTCTCACTATATTATTATTTTTTTTGAAATCGATCTGTAGTGTTGTGTGCATCAGGAGATCATTCTTTATATGACTGTATGTCATAATGTTGTGTGCATGTACTAAATTTTGTCTATTCATTCACTTGCTGATGGACATTTGAGTTGTTTCCAACTTTGAACTATTTGAACAAAGCTATTTTGGACATAAATGCACAAGTCTTTGGATAATGGTATGTTCTTATTTCTTTGTTAAATATCTAGGAGTAGAATTACTGAGATATATGGTGAATACGAATTAAATTTTATGAGAAACTGGCAGACTGGTTTCCACAAAGGTGATACCATTTTACATCCTCACTAGCAGTATATTATTGGTTGGTTGTTCTACATCCTCATTAATCCTTGATATTGTAAAGTATTAAAATTTTAGACATTCCATCGAATGTGTAATGGTATCCCATTTTGTAGTTTTAATTTGCGTTATCCTGACAACCAGTGATGTCAAGCACCTTTTCATAAGGTTATTAGCAATTCATATGTCTTCTGTTGTGAAGTGGCTAAAAAAATCTCTGTAAATACAATTGGATCCTTTTTATATCTTATGTTTCTCTCCTCATCATGTTTGTGCTTTCTTCTGATCTTCTTGAGCATATGGAGCGTATTTAAAAGAAACATATAATGTCCTTGTCTGCTAATTCCATTAATTCTGCTATTTCTGGATTTGTTTCTATTGATTGGCATTTTTCCTGCTTATTGATCATATTTTCCTTTTCTTTTCATACCTGGTAATTTTTGTCTTGATGCCAGATATTGTATTTAAGTTGTTGATTGCCCGGTTATATTGAATTCTTGTAAATATTTTTGGGCTTTGTTTTGGCAGGCAGGTAAGTTACTCGGAATCTGTTTGATCCAGTTGAGGCTTGCTTTTAAGTTTTTTGGGGGGAATATCTAAAGTAGTCTTTAAGACTATGAAGGTATACTTCTGAGGACTCTGTCAATTGCCCCCTATATTATAAGATCTTGTGAGACAAAATCCATTCTTAGTGCTTGGTGAGCTCTGGAAATTGTTTGATTGTTTGGTACACTGTTTTTGGTGGTTCTTTAATCTACTTTGTAGAGTGTGACCTCTTGAGAGCATATATTAGTACTCAGCAAAAGATTCAAGAGGAAGTCCCTCTTCTGAGGTATTCTGCCCCACAAATTCCAGATGTTTTCAACTTCTCATATTTTCACCTCTATTCTCTCAACTAGGTAAGATGGTGGGCTCTGTTTTTGCTTCCTCTCCCTGTACTGAGACATGAAAACTTTACAGGCAGGAAATTTGAGCTTAGCTCATTCATTTTTGTCCCTTCAGAGATCACAGTCCTATACTATTTGCTCTTCAATGTCTAAAAGCAGTTGATATATTTCGTCTGGTTTTCTAGTTGTTTAATATGGGAGGGTGAATCTAGTTCCTGTTACTTCTTCATGGCCAGAAGCAGAGGTTCATGTATTAATATCATTTTAAAATATGAGGGCTGTAATGGGATTAAGTACTATTAATTTACTGATTAAGAAAACAAAAGGAAAGTTTATATTTACTATCACCTTCCTTTCATAAAAAAGGGTATTTAACAGATTTAAAAAAATTTTAACAAAACTTACATTATTCATTTTTTCTCTCATTTTATCACATACGAGTAGAGTTTACTTATGAATCAGATCTAATATATTGATTTGTGTTCAAAAACAACTGATCCTGGCCATGCCTTCTTTTTCCTATGCCAATTTTATAGAAAAAACACTAAGAATCAGATAAATGAATGAGACAGTGATTAATGTTTAGTAATATAGCCAAGTCTAAAACTCAAATATCCTAATTCTTACTATAGTCCTCCTTTTCCTGCATCACAATGAGATTTTTATGTGTGTGAACATAGTCATATTATGCCACTAGACACTCTAGACAGAATCTTCCCATTGAGGTGTAACATCTTACAAATTTACCTTGGCCTTTTGTCACTAGTCTCTAATCTGAGTTAAATACAATTATTATTATGATGAAAATGCTATCTAATATTTGTGTGGGACTTTGTACTGTCCAAACTGAGTGTGCACCATTTTTTAGATTTTAGAAATTAGAAAATATACTTAATGAAGCAATTAAAATAAGAGCCCTGAGATATTATAGAACATTTTAACATATTCAGATATTTATTAAATTGAATTGCATTTGAAAAATATAAAATTCAAGACTATTAACCTTAAAAAAATAATTGACTAAACACATGTTATATTTAATAAATCAATGAGAAGTTACACAAAGAACCTGAAATTTTTACCTGGATGTCTCTAGGCAATTAAGATTTACGTTTTCTGAAACTAAATTCATTTTGCCCCTCAAAAATCTCTTTTCTGTCACTTCTCGTCTCATCCAATTGCTCATTCTAGGGACTTAGAAGTCAAGTCTCTAAGTTTTGCCAACTTTAATCCAAAATGTGTATTAAATTATTATATTTTTCTTTATCTTTGTTGCAAATGATTATCAGTTCTTACTTTTAGTCAGACCTAAACTATTGTCTGGCTTCCTCATATCTGTGTGTGCTCCTATACTTAATTCAGCAGACAAGGGATCCTTTAAAAATTTAACTCTGTTCATGTGACCTGTGGGAGAGACAGTGATTCTCATCAAAGCTTCAATTTGCTTTCTAACATGTACCAGCCTGCTAGAGTTAGGCAGGCCGTGTGACTACTTCTGGATAATTGACTGCGGGCAGAAGTGATGTGTGTTGGTTTTATGCAAAAATATAGAAAAACTGGAGTTTGACCAAATGCCTTTCCTCTGCTGTGAGGACTGTGGAGTTTGTACATTCCAGATGGTGAAGCCACAAGACAATAAAGTTTTCTTCAGCCTGGAGTTTTGAGAGACTCTGTGAAGAAGAGTCCTTATCAATCCATAATAAATGAAAAATAAAATTTTTTTTCCCTTAAGTCACTGGGATTTGGGAGTTACTATAGCATAATTCTGCCTATGCTGCATTCTCATTGGTTATGGGATATAGTCCAAAATTACTAATGAAGCTTTGAATGATTCTGAACATACCTGCCACTCTCCATCTTTATCACAGTTCAGTCACATTGGTTTTCTCACTTTGTTAAATAGCTGTTGCATATCCTGGACACTTTGAAGGTAACTGAGTGTCATCTTTTTTATATGTATAGTCACTGAGATTGGTGCTAATGGATTGGGGTAATTACATCATATCGGCATATATTGGGCAGAATTTTTCTATGTAGTGTATTTTTCTTAGCTTGTATAGAAGTGGCCTTGTTAGGCTATGAATTGACACAAATAGTCTGTAGGAGTGGATGGGAAATACAGTATAACATTTATTTGTAATGAGCAAAGAAACCAATTTGAGTTAGTTAAAAAAAATCAACATCAAGAAAAAAAATTATTGGAAGGACATTTGGGTATCCCATAGAACTCAAGAATGTCTGAGCCTACTGGAACAGAAATTGAAAGAATGAATTTCTAATCCAGGCAGCACTCTTTATCTTCAGTTTCTGGCCTCTGATTTGCTCATCATTCTGCTTTATTTTTTTGTATCTGCATCTTTGTGTGTGTGGGAGTAGATGGCTACCCCAATTCTCAAGTTGGCATTTTCTTGGTTCTGGCCATATGGCAGAAGCTAATTAGCTGTATCTCAGCCTTGATTCCAAATTCCTAAGAAAAATATAATTGGCCTATATAGGGTCAGGTATGTGTGCGTGGGAGGTGGATGTGTGGTATGGTAAGCAATTTTTAAAGAAATGGAGTCAACACATCGTGAAGTAAGCAGAAAATCTGTAGTTATTTCCATCCATTTGAAATCTGAGAAGGAGTGTTGAGAGCAAATCAAGGAGTTGGTAGACGATGTTCACCAGAGTTTATCTAGAATAAATGAAAAACTTTAAAAACCAGGAAGTTTATTTAAGAATCAAGGGACTTATTGATTGTTAAAGATATGAGCAGAGAATAAGAAATGTGAGGATTTTGCTTAATTATAGAAACTTCATTTGATTGGCCAAAGGCTTATTAATTTAATGAACTATAATACAAAAAATAGGTAGCATACAGGAAGCATTAGTTATTTCCATCTCCCCTCTTACACTCCTCCAACTTGGGTTGTCTTAAAAGAAACACATAAATACTGGAATGGTTATTGGTTATATACATAGAAAAAAAAAAAAAAAACAAAGAGAGAATTGAAAAACTTCAGAGTGTCCAAAAAAAGAATTAAAAATCCTCAAAGACAGCAACAATGTTGTGGAGGTGAAGATGAGCTGGTATTTTAGCCAGAGGGCTCCAAAAGGGGTGCAGATGTCCAAGGATAAATGCTGAAGTGCAGAAAAAAATATTTGATTTATATTTATACATATTTTTTACCTAAAAATTAAGAAGGAAATGAAACTTCCTGATACTTAATATATAAAGCAAAGCTGGTAGCCTAACTTGGATTGCATGTTAGGCTAGAGCCACCATCTCTGGTACATGAGATAAAAAAGGAATATGTATCATGGCTAAAATCAGGGACTCTGCAACAATGCTCCCTGGGTTGAGTCCCATCTCTTATATCAGCTACCTGTGTAATCTATGTGAATTAGTTAACTTCTCTGCGCACCTTTTATCTCACAGTTAAAATAGGAATGAAAATACTAGCATTTATTTCATAGAATTGTTCTGAAGATAAATGAACTGAGGCATATAAAGTGCTTAGAAGAGTTGCTGATGCATAGAACTGTATCAGTGAGTGCCAGGTATAACTATGGTCCTGGAAGAAGCATGAGAGTTCCAGAGCGTAGAGGAGCTGACCGTGGTGGCTTCCCTCTTTTGTTCAATTTTGGCATTATGTGTTGTATTGTCATTCAGATACATTTTATTAAGTGGAATCATACAGTTTACATCACTTAGTTATACTGAGAGCAGAAAGGCTACTTTGTTTGTACCATTAAGATAGAGAAATAAGCAAGAAATTATTTTTCATGTTAACTTAGAATGAGATCTCTTAATTTTGACTCTTAGTGACTCTAAATTCTTTTCTTTTTCAAAGTGATATTTACTAGGCTGTTTGTTATTCACATTCTCTTTGAGATATATTTTAAGATATTTCACCTAATGTAAGAAAACTGACTGGAAAAGAATGCAATTACATTAATCACTAAATCAGATTTATTGTACCAGGCATCGTCACTATGATGAAATCTTTAATTTGGGGTCAAATTTAAAAACAGACATTGTCTTTGCCTTGAGAAATAAAAACAGACTCCAATGGTAGAATACGTGCATATAATTGTTGTAATTATTAAGAGTACTTGAATCGGCAGGATTGTACAGATTGGGTGGCAATAGGTGCAGATAATTGAGAGAAGCTTCTTGGAGGATGGGTAAGATCAGATCAAGGAACCAATCGTGTAGGGAAAATGTGTGTATGCTAAACCTTCTGGAGGCGTGTGCCATTGTGACATAGACTATTAAGCGAGGAAACATTTCATGTTTTATAGAAGAGGTGAAACAGCAGAAATGGTATTGAGGATTCTGGAAAATAATGGAAAATGTTTTTACATGGTTTCCTAAGATTAAGGATCAGGAAGACCATCTTGAATTGTCTTTCCTATGCGACCCCCCTTTGGTTTTTCTTCACTATGCATGTATATGCCCAGAGAGCCAAAATTTGGTTCTTAGAGAAGAAAAATAGACAAATTGAAGGATATGTTCAAATGTTGTTATGGTTAGTTTTGTATGTCAAGTTGCTAGACCACAGGGTGCTCAGATATTTTGTCAAACATTATTCTAGGTGTGTCTGTGAAGTGTTTTTTAATGAACTTTACCTTTGAATCAGTAGTCTGAATAAAGCAGATTGCCCTCCCTAATGTGGGTGGCCCTTGTCTAATCTGAAGGCCTGAATAGAACAAAAAGACTAACAGGGAACGACTCCTGCCTGACTGCTGAGCTGGGTCATTGGTCTTTTTCCTGCCTTAGAACTTGAATAGAAAAATTGGCTCTTCTTGGGTCTCAAATCTGTCAACTTTCAGACTGGAACTAACAGCATTGGCCCTCTTGGGTCTGAAGCCACCTGCAGATCCGGGGCTTCTTAGCCTCCACAATCATGCAAATCAATTCCTTATAATGAATTTCTCTATTTAATAAAACATGTATATAAACATAAGTCTCCTATTGGTTTTGTTTCTCTGTAAAACCCTGACTAATACAAATGTCAGTAGTATTAAGATAGATTATTCTCATTCTCATACATTCTGATAGTATTAGAATGAAGAAAAATGGCCCACATACTGGTTTAGGCAAGATACACTTAAGAAATTGAATTCTGTGTGGAGATTTGAAAAATAAAAAACAATAGACAAAAATAGTTCTGAATCGAGAATACAAGGCACTCGAAAATACTGCTTTTTATGGTAATAATACATCTTCTTTGAGGTTAAAAGCAGCGTATGGCCACTTAAATCATTATATAGTATACTGATAAATGGGGGAAAGAAATATAAGTCAAGCTTAACTGGAATCTACATGTGTATAAAGAGTAAATAACTACTTCTTTTTAATAAGACAGTCTACTCTTCAGAATTACTCTCTATTTTTTGATGTATTTTATGAAGTTGAACATTAATAATAATATTATGGAAGATTTTTTAATTTGTCTTTGTCTTTTAACAATTAATTAATCTTTCACTACTTAACAATATGGCACTGTGATTTGGCAGTGAAGAAAATGAACATTTATAGTATGGCTTTTATTATTCCCTAGAAAGCCATGAAACTGAATAAAGCAAAAGATGAGACCCAGACCCAGTGTTTTGAATTTCACCTCTTTTCCAATGTGCAAAATGGTCTGGGTTTAGTGAGAAAATGTTACCGTGAAACCTTAGAAAATGTTCACTTGGACTGAATCTCAAGAAAAATTAGAGAGGAAAGGAAAAAGATGCATTTTAATAATATGAGTGAAAAAAAAGCATAGCTTTAATAAGTTCTCAAATGAGACATATTGCGTTTGCAATGAATTCTGTTATCTTGGCCTTTGAAATAAATTTGGATAGCTGAGCAGGCAGAGAATGGTATTACTGAAATTGATCATGTGGGTACTAAACCCAACTCTGGCTTTACCAGTCTGTACTTGCTTGGGCTTTTCCACTTGTCTCAGGTATGCTTGTAATTGTTGGAGATTCTGGGATCGATTTCCTATGCTTCACAAAGCCAAAAGCCAAATACTATTCATATTTCCTTCCCAGTTTCACCGCAAGTCCAAGCTTTTGCCAAATATCCCGGTACTTGTATCCAGAATATATTCCTTACAGACTTTCTTTTTCATAAGGTATTATTTATGTGACTGTCTTGGAATTGAATAACGTGACTTTTAGTTTAACCAAAAAGCCATAGCAATGCACTAGATGCTACTTGTGAGACAGTGTCTATATGCGAACAATGGTCATTTGAGGAAGAATTACACATGCATGTGTAGAGACAGGCTGCCAATTCCTCATAAAATCAGGCTTCTTGGCAAAGATGTTTTGGGCAATATGTAGCATCCAGTGCCCTTTTACTTACAGATCAGAGGGGTCCAGCTGATCTGCTTGCTGATACATTACATTCCTTTTGAACAATAAGGAAAATAAGTCCAAGAAGGTGGCGTGTGGAGAAGTTGCTGCTATTTTCCCCAAATAAGCAACTACAAAGTGCCAGTGCCAATGGAAATGCACTGGTAGCTTAGAGCTGCTTTGGTTTCTTGGTGGGACTAAAAGATGACGGTCAGGGGATACATTGTATATCAAAGGGTGAAGTTTAATGGAGATAGACTAAATTTTGTGGGAAAGGGGAAGCTAAGGCTTACAGTTTCATTCGTTACAGAATTTCTGCCCTGTGTTCAAAATCATGACTATAATTATATGGAGCAAGAAATAAGACAGTATGGGTAAAATAGTAATTTTCCTAAGCTTCTTTCTTCCTTTTTTTGGTCAAGCTCTTCTCTTCTTTCCTACTACTCAGAGGCTTTTTCCTTCATCGTCATAGTTACTCTTCCTGTGTCATTTCCCCTAAGGCTCTTCCAGATTCTACAATAAAATTAAAAATTCTATTTTGGTGGTAGTGTAGGTGACCAATTATTGTTCAACATGTATCCCTCCTAGGTAATATTGGTCATTTAAAAAATAGTTTTCTGTGCATCTGTCTAAAGGAGTAACCCGTGATAAGCAGTTTAGGCTCCTTCCTCATGTTATTCTAAATACCACGCCTTGAATCTGAAAAGCAGATAGATTAAAATATTCTTCTAGGTCTTAGAATTAATTCAACAAATACTTAATAAAAACCTACTATTTGCCAGGGACTGTTCTAGCCATATGAAAACAAGGATAAATAAAATACAACCCTTGCCCTCAGCGAGCTACTGAAGATGTCATTAGAAGGAAAATGTTATAGTCTTCTGGAGGTGGTCTTAGAGCCCCAGGTGGGGAGGAGGTAATTGGCTGTGAGGGTAGGAAGCAGCTAAGTTAAAGACAAGAGCTGTGAGATCCCATGGGATAATGTTAATCACTTCTCTGTTTGCCACTGCACCACCCACAGTCCATCTTCCCCACTGTACTATAAGGTCCTTGCTCGGGAATAAAGTCCAACTCATGTCCATACTTTTGGTACTTGCAGTAAGACAGTTCAGACCTTGGCTCTACAATCCACCAACTGTGACCTTGAAGACTGCTGTTTACCTCCTCAAGCCCCAATTTTCTAATCTGTGAAAAAGAGGAAATGATAATCCCTAAGGTGCTTACTTTGGGAAAGATTTAATTAGATAATTTATACAAAGTGTGTAATGCAGCTCCTGGTGCATAGTAAACTCTCAAAAAATGTTGGCAAATGTAACATAAATAAAAATTGATGTACCACATGGCTTAATCTTTACATAGAATTAACTAAAAGGAAATAGAAATTCAACTCCAGAAGCTTTGATGAATAACGTAGGTGTCATTTTCTTAAAGTAGCTGTCCCAGAGATTTTATAGACTCTTACACATAAGAAGCTTCCGAGAAATACTCTAGAGTATTTCAGGTCATTTGTTGCATTGTCTCCCCAAATTCCATGGCATTCATGACAGCTGCTAAAAACCTCTCTCACTTTGTCAGCTGAATTTGTCTTCCCATTAAGCCCCTCCTCCCTGCTTTCCTGAATAGCCAACTTGCATTTGATCATGCTCACACTTTCCATGCTCAGGCACTGCCCCCTACCCATGAAGTAAGACTATCCCTACTATACACAGCCCCTGAGAAGCTTGGGTTTTCTCCCATTTGAATTTATTTTCTCATAAACATTAGATCTCTTGAAATTGTGATTAATCAAATGCTAGATCTTATTGCATAATACTAATAATGTTATTAGTAGATGAATAATTAACACATGCAAGGAGCATTAATCTAGCATGGTAGCATGAAAGGAGCTCTAGATAATATATGTAAATGACTTCGATATGCCTGTGTCCCAAGTTAAAAAAATATTAAAAACATATATATATATATATATATTTCCGCAAAAACAGGTGATCATAATTTGTTGACCTTTGATGTAGAGACTTATCAGCCATTGTCAGGATTTTGGCTTTTACTCTGAGGACATAGGATGCTATGAGAGGGTTTAGGGCCGAAGGGTGACATAATCTAATATTTTAAAAGGATTATGCTGGGTCTATGTTGAGAATTAACTGTAAGGAAACAAAGGTAGAAGGAGGAGAACAGGTAGAGAGGATTATTGCAACAGAGAGTGACGACATGAAGGTGAGAGGTTATAAGATTCTGGAGGTATTTTGAAGATAAATATTTACAGGATAGTAAAAGTCTGAGAGTGGAATGGTTGGTTAGAAAGCGATTAGGTGTTCCATGTGAGGGGTGATGCTAGCCTGAACTCAGCAATGGCTTATTGGTTTTATGCAAAAATCTGGCTTTGTATAGTTGTGAAGGTGTGTGTATTGCAGGGAGTTATTCTCCCACCCCCACCCCCAATTCACCTCAACCCCCATCCTCTTTACACAGGAAGTCTATTGCTCGCCTCATTTCCTATGTACGGGGTTGCTAATAACATCCCTGCCAGCATTGTGCCTGCAAATTCTAGCCTGAGTGATGAGAATTCTCTCAGCCTGTAGGGGGTGATGGTTGCATGTCTAATAAAAAGAGAGTAGGCTAATGTTGACTTGGTTTCTTCTCTTTATTTCAGTCTAGTATATGGAGAGCCGAACCTTATTTATATTCCTAAAAAATTATCTATATATTTTATTAAATTTATGATCCTCTGATTATATAATGTACCTTATTTTTTTACCCATTAAAAAGAAAAAAATCATAGTCAATTAAATTGAAACATAATGCTTATCACCTCAATTGTGAGATGCATCCTGCCTTTACACCTGTCAAAATGTTAAAAATATGTATCTTAAAAATCAATGAAATACAGCATGCTAAAAAACAACATGTTAACAGAAAATCAAATGAGAAAAAGGGGCTTTTGTACTGGGCTCCCATAGTGCATTCACTATACATGAATTTTCAAAATAACTGGTATAACTTATACAGCCTATTTAAAGTGCATTTTAGTGGATGTCTTGTTAAAAATATATCTTATGCATTTTAACTAATCCACTGTAACTTAAAAAAAGAGCATACTGAATAATATTCCATCTTTTATCAATGACTCAAAGTCATGATTATAAATATCATTTGATTTCCAAAAAATCCCTCTCTTTGTTTTATTCCTACTCAATAGTTGACCTTCTCCGTCTCCTCTGTGGGTTCCTTCTCATTTCCCCAAGTCCTAACCTTCTGGAACGTCAGGCTCAGTCTTTGCACGTTCAGTCTTCTCTTTCCATACTTGATCCTCAGGTGAGCCTACTAACTTCATGGTTTTAAATACTTTAAATATCACCACCCAGAACCTTTCTCCGAACTTCTCTCTTGCATCTAATTGTATAGTTGTTTCTTTCACTTGGAGGCCTAATGAACATCTCAAACCTGACATGCCCAAGTGAGCCCTTCATTTCTTCCCTAAAAACTCCTCTTTCTGCAGTCATTTTTACTTCAGCAAATGACATTTCCATTCTTCTAGTTGCTCAGGACAAAAAAGTTGGAATTGTTTTTGACTCCTCTCTTTCTTGCACCCACTTATCCAAACCATAAGTAAGTTCTTTTCATTCTGTCATGAAAATAAAAGAAAAATCTCCACATATTGTTAAATGTCCTCTGGGAGTGGAGGGCAAAGTGGATCCTGGTCAAGACCACTGCCATGACAATGAAACACGGTTCTTCCTCAGGACCTTCACATCTTCTATTCTCTCTCCCTTCCCCCAGATTCTACATGCTTGCTGTCTTACTTGGTCAGGTCTGTTTCAAGTAACATCTTAACATGAACTCACCATCCCACTCACATTTCCTGTCAACTTTATCTGTTTTTATTTTTTTTTGTATCATTTGTCGTTGCCTTGTTTTATCCACTTATTTCCAAGTATTTCCTTCAACATGGAGAGAGCACAGTTAGGATAAAATCTTTGGCCTCTTTGTTTACTCCACCCTGGAGAGGCAGGATGACTTACCCAATTGGCATATTTGGCAGAACAAACTGGGTGTTTTGGCTCAGTCCTCATTTTTTTTTTTTTTTCTCTTGGAGGTGCGTTCCTTCCCAAAAGCAGGTGATGGGACCTGCGCCATTCAGTGCTGTCTGTGATGGCATGTGTAAGTTTGCCTCGATCTGAGGTTCAATGAGTTTCTAGCCTTTTTAGCCAGACCCTCTTATTTAGCCTTTATCAGTAACAAAAACGCTATTTGGACTCCACATGCTTTGTCATCTTATTTGTGACAGAATTTAGGGAAATGAAGTGGTATTTATGAGAACCCTTGAGACACTAACATTTGATGCATTGAGAAATAAAGAAAGGACTGGAGGTTGAGGGAAGTACAATAATGTATGAACAATTGAGGATCGTGGTGTGGTGAGAGTATGTGGCTTTGGTTTGGGACCTTATAGTGCAGGTAGGGTATACTGATCTTACCTGTTTGTCAAAGCTTATACTTGGGCAGATTTTAACTACCGTGGCCTGAGAAAGAGGCTTTAAGCCTTAGGTTATGCAATATTTTACCCTTGGTGGATGACCACACTGTAGACAGGTGTTTCCATAGTGCACTACTTTTTTACAGAGTCAAGACTGTGAGTTCTGGGTCTCAGACACCCAGGGCTGCTTGAGCCTCAGCAAGGACACAGAGGTCTCTTGAGCCTTAGTAAATGCAAATGGTGTGGATGGCCATCACAGGAACAGCAAGCAGGATGTGCAGGCCTGCCTCCGGTGCGAGCCGTGGCACCTGCGAGGACCTCAGCAGATTTGTGTCTTTGCTGAGGCAAAGATCTGACAAAAGGGTAAGAGGACTATATATGCTTTTCCATATATAGTCCTATTTGACATCAGAGGAAGAGAACATATTCACTACCTTTAAATGGCAAGGCAGCTAAGTCTCATGTGCACTCTAGAGCATTACTGGGTGTCTAGTTTTAATTGTCAGTGCCAGACCTTTACTAATGGGATGCCATAACTAGGAGCTCAAAAGGGAAATAAAGTAGTTATGCATATAGGAAAATTAAGGCTCCTTGACAAAGTTCTGGTGACTGGGGCTCTCACCAACGTAAAATTTCTGAGAAGGCAGCAATTTTGTCATGTGTTGAGGGAGGAGACAGAACACACAGGTGGATTTCTGCCTCCTCCATAGGCTAAATGTTTCCTGCTAAAGTTAACCTCTTACTGGGACAGTTCTCCCAAATGAGGGTAAGTCCCCAGGTCTTGGACTTCAGGCACCAGGTTTAGGTTGACTGACATTCTGGCAAAGTTATCTATCCTCACTTATTTTTAGATAACACTGAGTGCCTGCAATACTAAATATTTGGTTTAGGAAATATAATTTTTCCTGAGATAACAGTTCTGGGAGGTAGGGATTTGTTTATTTTCTAATTTAGAGGATGCTGGCTGGTGCTGTGTTATACTTATGTGTCCAATTAACTTTTTGGACTCTCTAATAAGGGAGGTGCATCAAACACTTGGCATTACACCTTGGCTGCCCTGGGGCAACCACGCTCTTTCCGTAAGGGACAACACACACTGCAGCTGCTTAAAGGACCCTCAACTTCACCCAGGCAACAAGAACCCCTTTGGAACAAAGTAAAAGACTCTGGAGGAAAAATTTTGGATCTGAATTTTGTTGACCTTTAATTTGTGTGGGCAAGGGTATTTTATTCAATCAATTTTTAATACATTTGGACACTAAATTGCAACGATATTTAATCTTTAAACTTCTAATTTTTCTCTGAAATTATGTAACACAGAGAGTTTATATCTAATTGTGAGGCATCTCTATGTTGACATGTTATTATAGAGTATCTTAAACTGTTTGCTTTTCCTAAAGAATCTCTGATATGCTGTCTTAGACTGTGGCTCATCATGATTAGACATGAGAAACAGAATAGGAGGTGAGTTACCAACCTTGGTCTAGGCTTGCCTGTGACTGGGTGGGAAAGCTTGTTCAATCTGGGGGTTGAAAATTACTGGGTCACTTTCTTATCAGGCACATCCTTTAACTAAGCCTTTGTCAGCAATAAAGGTGATATTTGACAAAGCATCAATCTTCCACTTTTGTCTTATTTTTTAGAGCAAAGAAGAGAGGTGTTATTTATTGAATCCCCTTGAAAGTATCCATATTTACCACTTCCTAATCTAGTATTTATTTATTTGTTTGTTTGTCTGTTTGTTTAATGTCTCTCGCCAGTAGAACACAAGGTTTAGAGTAGAAGCTTTTTGTCTTTACAGAATCCTCAGTGCCCAGAGCTATACAAGATAGGCTCTCAATAAATATTTGTTAAATGAGGACATCAATCATTACGCCATGATGAACTAGGCTGATGAACTCAGGGATGATTGAGGTTGATTGAGGTGTTCCTGCATTATCTCCCTATATATTGTGGTTTGTTAATTTCCTACCTCTGCTCATTCTTAAGACTACGATAAAGGTGCATATTTTTACTCACTTTCCACTGTCTTATTTTCTAAGTTTTTATGTACTTAGAGTAAACAAAATTAAAATAAGAGCCTACATATCTTTCCTTAGTAAAGTTCAAGGACCTTGAATATTAATAGAGACTGTTTTATAGTACTTACCTTACTTTCTGACATTTGATGACTCAGCTAGTCATCAAAACTAGCTGAGTTTTGATGACTTCAATTTTGCTGGATAAATGACGTATGGATAAGTGAGGTGTCGTGTTCATTATTATGAAATTGAAAATGATGCATACATGATTTGAAGTTAACAAGAAAGAGATTCTGTTTTATCTTCATTAAGGCCAACAAGCAGTCATATTATCACATTTACATGTTTGGCTGCAGTTCATATTGGGCTTTGCCTTTCAAATAGCCTCTTAAAACTCTATGTGTTAGACTCATTTCCTCTTTTGCTTTCTGGATTTAGGCATGTATAAGTTTGGGCCTTTCATATGTATTCTTAGGCACTTTCATGTGCTCTGTTTCCTTTCTTCCCATGTGGCCAGCCCTAAGTAATGTTAGGGTTTTGAATTAGGAATGATTATGGGGCAAAACCACAGGCTTAAACTTAATTTTGAGTGTATGTGTTTGTGTGTTTAGGGGTTTTCAGCTCAAGTTCAGTTAAGGAAAAAGTTTTACATTGCATTGTTATTGTTGTCCCTCATGGTTAGTATTCCATTTGGACCCTGAGGAAAGGGGTAGCTTTTTTAGAATTCTGGTATTCCTGCATTCAGTGCTCATAGTGCCATGTTACATATTAATATCATCAAAAACTCCACCACAAAATAAATTAAAACATTTTTTTTTGTTGTTGTTGTTAAACGCATCAGAAAGCTGTGGTGGGCATTTCCTAAGTTAGTCCCACTGGCCCCTGCTCCCAGCATTCACAACCTTGTGTGGTCCTTTCATTTTGAGTGCAGGCTAGATTTAGTGACTTGCTCCTAATGAGTAGAATGACAAAAGTAATGGGAGCCGCTTCTGAGATTAGTTATAAAAGACTGTGACTTCCATCTGGCACTCTTCCACTCTCTCGCCTGCTCACTCTGATGAAGCCAGCTGCCATGTTATAAGCTGCCCTATGGAGAGGTTCACATGGCAAGGAACTGAAGCAACCTCTGGCTGACAGCCAGTGAGAAACAGAGGCCCTTCGTCCAACAGCCTGCAAGGAAATAAATCCTGCCAACAACCACTAAATGAGTGTGGAAGCAGATTCTATCCCAGTTGAACTTTGAGACAACTGTAGCATTGCTGATACCTTGATTGCAGCCTCTTGAGATACCCACAGTTTGACTTAGCTAAACCAGGCTTAGATTCCTGACTCACAGAAACTGTGAGCTAATAAATGTGTGATCTCTTAACCCACTAAGTTTTGGGAAAATTTATCATTCAGCAATAGATAACTAATACACATCCTATGTCTATGATGAAAAATTATATTTAATAATATATTAACCTACATTTCCTTCAATTTTAGTTAAAAGCAAAGAAAAGGGAATCATTTGACTTGAAAAAGGATTTGTTTCCCAGTCATTATAATCATTTACTTTCTCAGTTTCTGGGAAGCATACTCAAAAAGCCTTTACCAAAACTTAACAAATAATTATTGGTAATATGTGTTACTTTTAACTTAGAAGTTCCTTGTTCAATCCAATATACTAAAATGTGGGAAATCTGGAATATCCCAAATATTGCCTCTTTGCCATATAATTGCAGGTTTTTTAATAATATTTTTATCTTTTTACATTATCTTAAATATATTTTTCTCAAAAAGCTTCAAGTTGCAAATTTAGCTCATTTAATTTATAGAATATATTTGCCAAAAACCTCAAAGTCAATTGAAAAATCATCTTTATGTTCAAGTTATTTAACCAAATTAGATTTAGTTTCTGTTGGAAAAAGCCTAATTTTATCTTAAAATTTTAAATATGATAATACACATTTTAAGAATATTATATAAGCCACTAAGAAATAAATTATCATACACATCTTGTAAGATCCTATTCAAGAACCAAATAGAGAGTGTCAGGTTTATTTTTGTTTCGACAGCAAAAAGACAGATTGGCCTCTGATGGAGGAAGGAGAAGAAAGTTTGTTTGCCAGGAATTTACCTGGAAAAATGAGCTCCTAGAAGAATTTCTCAAATAGATAATAGAGAATGTTGTTTCCTTTCTTATCACCAGTAACAATATATGACTTTTTCAGAGTGAAGCTCAAATTTCTTTTGCATTTCTGTCTTCAGGGAGAATAAAGTTGTTGTGTAAAAAACAAATGCTCTTAATCTTATTCATAGAAATAAATTATTATAGCTATTCTATGGAGAAAGACCTCCACAGAATAAAAAGAACATATGTAATATTTTTTTTCTCATAAGATTGTAGGAGTTAGGTGGGATGCTCTATGGGAGAAAGCCTGGAGTAGGTCCTAACACTTTGTAGGTACAAGTTATTATTATTTTTTAAAAATACATTTACATAAGGCTATTATTAGCTTGTGATCTAGAGGTGAAGGTGATGGCAGCAGCTTTGAGGTTGCTCAGGATATTTCAATCTGCATAGTTTATAACCAAAAATAAAAAATTACATGATGTTTAAGAGCCTAGATTTTTCTTCTCTAGAAAGAACAAAATACTGGCCCTTAAGATAACACGGGGAAGAATGTTGGCTGACCTGGTGGACTGTTAAACGTTGGAATGGGCTACTAAGTGAGGTTGTGAAATCTCATCCTCTGACTGCCGGCAGAAATAGAATATTTCCTCATCTGTCTGGTATGTTAAAACAGAGAGGGAATAAGGGTACAGGAGAATGGAGATGACCTCTCAAGGTCCATTTAATCTTAAAAGTGAATAATTTTTGCAAAGGAATGCATAGTGTTGGGAAATAGAGAAATAAAAACATCTCTTATCTAGAAGGCATTTTACAAATTAAAATTTGTAATTCTTGGGAATTTTCTCAGGGACTGATCAGTAAAATATCTATGATAATTATTGCCTTTCTTTACAATCTTAATTTTTAAATGATGGTGTCTACTTTTCTACCACACACATTTCAGTTTGTACATGATCCTATTGTGCATTTTATCGTAATCAGTATATACACAGATCTCTTTTCTCTACTAGCCTGTGCGATCTTCTATGGAGGTACCATGTCTTCTTTATCTTTATATTGCCAGAACCTGGCTCATTCTTGGAACATGGTAGGGGCTGTTTGAATTTCTGATGGATTAAACTGATCTGGACAGACCTATCCTGAACCTGCCCCAATAACAGTCTGTACCTTTTCTTATGATTTTTATTTTATTCAATTTCAGGTCATTATCATTCCTATTTACTCTTTCTTCAATATTAAACTTTGCTCTTTTATGTCTAAAAAAAAAATAGTGTATTTTAGTGGCCAAGGCACATATACTGCCAGACTACAAACCTAGTTGAGCAATCTGCTATGTAACCTTATGCAAATTACTTACTCTCTCTAAGCCTTAATATCTTCATCTTTAAAATGGGGATATTGACAGCTCTCTATTTGATAAGATTTTGTGGAGGATTAAATGTGATGAAGTATCTAATGAGTTTACCACAATACTTTGCAGATGGTAAATGTTCAGGAAATGATACCTATTTCTAACTTACTCTGCAGTCTAACAAGCTCCTAATTCCCTGTGTCTGGGAGGCATGTAATCCAGGTTGAATCAAAATGTCAGGATTTGGGGGAGAAATGGTCAATGTCTGCAGTGGGTGGAGATTTGTAAGAGATCATTACTTACTAGGTTAACATTTGACTTAGTATTCAATATGTTTAATTATCATCATAATTATTACATTTAAAAAAATAAAGATACTGTTACTAAATCCTCATAAATCCTTTCTATATACTACAAGATATGTACAAACCCGCTACCATGTATTTCCATGTGAGTTTTATGAAATTAGTACCTTATGCATTTATAGAAAACCCATTCTCAAAGGCTATCATAGAGTCCAAGGATTTCATTTCAGAGAAGCATAATTGCTATAACATGTGGGAGACATTTATGATGCTACATAAATAAAAATGCTAGTATATTTTTTCCCATGGCTGCACTCTGAGAGGAGCTTTAAAACAGTTTTTGTTTCTAAGATAGGAATAGTTCATATATAAGGACTGCTACTATTCATTCATTAATCTTTAAAAATTGAACAACAGTTATGGCTCTGTATATCCTCTTGCATTTTAATGTCCCCAAAAGCATTAAAAACAAAAACTAAGATGGTAGATGAGATGATTTATACCATAGGAATGTTCTCAGTAATGTCCCGCTCAGAGTGGCCTATTTGCTTTCAGATCCATTTCCCAACTCCCCACTACCCACTCTTACTTTTTTGCAATGTCTTGAAAATACTTTCTGGCTAGGTTTGGCCAATGGAAGGCACTGGTGGGACATTAGAGGACAAGATACCTGGGCATTTCCACCCCCCACATTTGCTTGGGTTGAAGAGAGTCCTCTCTGGCATCAGCTTATAGCTTTTGCAGGACTGGCCCTCCGTTCTGGTCCCGCTAACCCTGGGCAGTCAACTCATTGAACCAGCTTTTGCTGCACAGCTCGGCTTTGGGGATTAGTGCCCTCATCTCCTCCTCTTTTGGTTCCTCTAGACCTAGAGGTGGTTATAGATTCTTTATGTTGCTAATTTCCGCATAACTTCAAGAATCCATCTTTGATTTTTCAGTCCTTCCAAACGCCTTTCCGGCCTTTCTGTTGGATTACCTGACATGGACCTTGATATTTAAGATAAGGTGTTTAGGGATTTCAGCAACCTGAATAGGTAAGCAGAGACTTCGAGTTTTTGTCTATATATAGCAAATCCTTGGTAGGTATTTTAGTTCCCTCGGGCTGCTATAACAAATACCATAGACTGGGTGGGTGGCTTATAAACCACAGACATTTACTTGTCGCAGTTCTGGAAACTAAAAAATCTGAGATCAAGGTGTCTGCCTGGTTACATCTGGTGGAGACTGCTTCCTGGTCATAGCCTTTTCATTGTGTCCTCATGTGGTCGAAAGGACTAGAGAGTTCTGTGGTGTCTCTTGAGGGTGCCACCATCATGACCTAAGCACCTCTCAAAGACCCCACCTCCTAATGTCATCACATTGGGCATTAGGATTTCAACATATAAATTTTGGGGGTACACAAACATTTAGACCACAGCAGTAAGTAATGCAGAAATTTCTGGCATCTGGTTTCTTTGAGTGCAGGGAATAAAGTTTCATTTCTTAGATCACTTCTAAGGACTTAGATGCTTTAGACAAAGATTTATTAGGCTGTAGCTCTTCTCTTAACAAAATTCCTGTACTCCTTCTTTGAAGCTGAAATTTGCATAACCATTTTTTGTTGTTGTTGATAAGCAAAAGGACAGAGGAAAGAGAAAATGGAGACTGTACATCCTTCTTGTCAGCTCAAAAAATTTACTTCGACCTCAGGCTCTTCTGCACTGATCTTAAATTTTCATGAAATGAGGAGTAGCTCTTTTCAAAAAGGGGTAGGAATGTTGGTGGACTGGTTGGTGCTGATGGGTGTTGTTAATACTTTTTAGGGAGGAGGCTTATCATAGGTATGAAAGATCTTTTTCCTCCTGCTCTGATCTCTTTCACAAGGAGGAATATTAAAAATACTTAATTATACCATGGGAATGTTGTTAATAATGAACCTTTCAGAATGCTCTGGATAGATGTGCTAATCTTAAGCAAGTACCAGAAGCAATGTTCAAGAACACCAAGTTACTGCTTGGCTAAATAATTTCTTTATTTACTATTATTTGATTGCTATAGTACCAGGGATTGGATTGAGAATATTTACTGCCTCCAGGCTCTACTTTCGATTGCTTCTAATTCCTTTAGGCAATTTTGAAAGAACACAAAGTCAGATAACCAGGCAATGATGATTTTAACCAGAGAGGGTTAATTTCTTCCATTTAATAGTATTCTTGATAAAGGGCCAGAGAGACAGCATCTATTAATTCCCAAGATGCTCAAGATTCATAGCTCAGCACATGATTTCTTGTGGTAAAGAGAAACTCACAAGAACTACAACAAAATTCTCCCATGTATCAATGAGAGAATGTGTCCTGCCAATAACTTCATGACCCTCACATAATTTAAATTTATGGTTTGAGAATTTCTTTGAAGGGAAGATAAATTGGTACTGAACTCTGGCATTGGTCCCGTGTTTCTTGGATATATTCTGTAAACATTCTTATACAGATTATTTGGAAATGTTCTTCACAAGTTTATACATATGTGTGTGTGTATATATATATATATTTTTTTTCATTGCCAGTATAAATTAGCTCTGCATCAATAACAGTCTTCCAGTCTGTCTTTTTTTTTTTTTAACATTTGAGAATCTTATTTATTTGAGAAAGTCATCCCGAAGACTAGTAATGTTTCTATTGAACTAAACGCTAAGAAGCTGAAGTTCAGTTTAATAAACATTTTCTTATTATCTACTTTGTGCTAGGCATTTGAGATATAAGATGAGTAAGGCAAGTCCTTAGGACAGTAAGTTCTCAAATTTTAGCTCTTATCAGAATCACCTGGAGGGCTTCCTAGGCCCTCGCTCCCAGAGTTTCCCATTCATCAACTCTGAGGCAGGAACCCAAAATCTGCGTATCTAAAAAGTTCCCAAGTGATGCTGATGTTGTTGGTCTGTGGATCACAGAAGGAACATAAAAGCATATGATTAAGATGTGATTTGTATGCTTAAGAATTCATAAGTATACACAAGGTGGGATTAATGAGAGAATATGAGGGAGGTGGTGAACGGGAAAAGCTTCAGCAAAGGATGACAGCTGAGCAGGATTTTGTAGCATGAATGGGAATTCCAAGAACAATAGAGGATAGAGAGGAGATTTTTGTTATGTACCAACATATAGAAATGTATAGAGGCATGCCAGAACATAATTTATTCATTATTTTAACACATTGTAGTAATATTCATTACATCTTGAGAATAAAATGGTCAAAAATGATGTGTTTATAGAAACACGCATTGGTAGATCACTTAGTTGGAGCATGAGTAGCAGAGTGCCTGAACAGGAGATAGGCCTGAAAAAATAGTTGAGAGCCATTAGCAATTCAAGGACGATGAGTGCCATGGTTAAAAGCTTGAATTTTGCCCTCTATCGTGGGACGTATTTGTGGAAGATCAGTTTGGCAGCAATATAGAGAATGGATTGAAGGAAAACAGAAAAAGACATGAGTAAGGAAGACAAGAAAAAACTATTACGATAATCTGGGAAGAGATGGTGGAGGAGCCAGAAAAGTCTTACTGCATTTTTGAGTCATATGACAAGTTTTTGTACATTTTCCCCCTTAATAAACTCACCATCTATCTTCCTCTCCATTAGAATGTTAATTGTTCAGAGGCTAGGTAATTCATTTTTTTTTCAAAGGCTGCATGGGCTCAGTCATTATGTAGGAAAGTTTATTCTTTCATAGCCACATAAGCAAGTAATAGGGAGTAATTGAGACAATAAGGAAAATAAAATTAACTAGGTATTTTTTGACTATCTTAAAAACCATCCTTTAAATAAGTTATTTCCTGGTAAGTTCTTGCATCTATGTTTAGCCAGGGGCTCTATTGCCATTCTAAATTTAAAACCATCTTCAGATATTATGGAATAGCTTCTAAATTCTATGTAGAGTACAGAACACAGAGCCTGTTTTTCCTTCTGCTAACTTCAAGGAATATCCAGTTGAGGTGATGAGAATCCAAATTGATACCTTTCTTATAACCAAGTTCTTTTAGGTCAATTTATGTCTTTGATTATATTTTCAATTCTTGCAATGCCAAAATGGCCCATTTAGTGAAAACATAGCTTCAGTATTTGTGGTAAGCAGAATTTCTAAAATAGCTTTGCAAGGATATCCTGCCCTAATCCTTGGAAACTGTGAGTATGAGTTGTCACTCTTGTGACTATGGTAGGTTACATGACACAGTCGACCTTAAGATATGGACACTAACTGTCTGGACTTGATGTAATATGAGCCCTTAAAAGCAGAATTTTCTCTGGCTGATAGGAGGAAAGCCAGGGAGATTCAAGAACTCAAGGCTGGTTTGAAGATGAAGGGAGTCACATGAGAAGGACTATGGATAGCCTAGGAGCAGTGCTAGTTGACAGTTATTACGGAAAAAAAGGGCTTCAGGTCTGTAACTGCAAAGAACTGGATTCTACCAGAAACCTGAATTAGCTTTGTTATAGGCTGAATAGTATCTGCCAAAACTACATGCTGAAGTTCTAAACCAGAGAACTTCAGAATGTGACTGTATTTAGAAGTAGGGTTTTTAAACAGTTAATTAAATTAAAATTACATCAGGATGGGACTTAATCCAATATGATATGGTTATAAGAAGAGGAAATTAGGATACAAACATGCACAGAGGGAAGACCGAGTGAAGACAGGGAGAAGATGGCTATCTCCAAACCAAGGATAAAAGCCTCCGAAGAAATCACCCCTGCCAGCACTGTGATCTTGGACTTCTAGTTACCAGAACTGCGAAAAAATAAATTTCTACTATTTAAGTTACTTAGTCTGCGGACCTTTGTAATTGTAGCCCTAGTAAACCTGGAAATGGGGTTC
Organism: Pteropus medius; assembly: GCF_902729225.1. Lineage (NCBI taxonomy): Eukaryota > Metazoa > Chordata > Mammalia > Chiroptera > Pteropodidae > Pteropus > Pteropus medius. The sequence goes on along the minus strand of NW_024351730.1, from coordinate 22,096,086 downwards.
TCCCCAGCCAGGCTGACATTATGATTTTAGCCTTGGGAGAACATGAGCATCTGGACTTCTGACCTATAAAATTGTGAGATAATAACTGGATATTTTAATCCACTAAATTTGTAGTAATCGATTATGCAACAATAGAAAACTAATATAATAACCTGAATTATTAATCCATGAATGTGTCATTTAAATATTTTAAAATTATATTTGAAGATTTTTAAATCTTGAAAATGTCAATGAAAAGCATTATTTATTTTGGGTGGAAATTTAGCTGTTTTTAGAATTAAGAGACTTTTCCAAATTCAAAACTATGGTGACGTTTTTCTCTGTGGTGAGAACAAAAGGAATGCCCATAGCATCATGCAAGCTTTATTGCTGTAAACCAAGTTTATATTCAGGCCTTTTTTTTTTTTTTAAACAACAGAAATTTATTGCTCACAGTTTTGGAGGCTGGAAGATGTTGATCAGGGTACCAGTATGGTCAGATGCGGGCCCTCTTCTTGATTGCAGACTTATTGTGTCCTCATATGGAGGACTATACTCAGGCTTCTAATGGAAGATGGTGATGTTAACCCTGAATCCAAGTTGATTCGGAATAAGTCAGGGCTTGAGGGTGAGTCAATGGCTACAGTTGGTAGAGGTTTGTACTAGATAATTGTTAAATGAACATTTAATTCTCTGTAATTCAACATATTTTAATTACTCTTATCAACTGATTATTACTTTTTAAAGATGAAACTCAAAAAAATCAAATACTACTGGGTAAATTAAAAACATATAATTGACATCCTGTAATTAACATCTTTCCCAAGACCCATGAATCCCAGGAATGTTCGGTAAAGTCATACGATGAAGTGTATCACCTATGACCTGTGACTTTCTGAGACTTTCCTTCCATGACATATTATAGCCATGAGGACTAAATTAGCCCCTCCTAAGTGGTTGACCAGCCACATCAACTTAAAAGTAAATCTGTAATTTTAGAAATGAAAACCAACAATCAAGGAGCACTTTTATTTCTAGTATAAATCACCACTGCAGAGGAGATAGATGGGGTCAAGGGCAGAGTTGTAGGACTTTGGAGAATATTTGAGTTTTTGTCACACATTGCAATTTCCTCTGAATAATTCTGGAGTCTTGTTAAGCAAGTCATAGATATTTATCAAAATAACATGTCTGTCTCATTTTTCCTAGAAAATGAAGTATTTTTTTGACTTATATTTGAGAGTAACTAATTTTTTCACTTCCTGACCATTGTTCACTTACTCATAGATTGAGAAATTTCACTTAACTATTCCCATATGTATATCTACTTTGTGGATTATTATGCATAACTGCTCATTTCTCATACTCTGCATTTTGAGTACTTTCTTGATCATGAAATTTCTTATCAGAGAAAAAATGAGAGTGAAAAATATAACTGGCTATCGTGAGGATTAATGACAACACTAGAAGAGGTTTGAAATGACAGCAGAGCAATAGCATTGGCTTACCTTTGTTCACTGATGTATTATTATCCCCAAAAATAGCACGTAGATGGCACATGGTATTTATTACACAAATAAATGGGAATTCTAGATTACTTGTGAGCTTTGTTTTTTTTTTCAATATTGAGCTTGCATAGTTTCTCATATGTATATTGGCTCATATTTTCTCTTTTGTGAATTTTCTATTCATATCCTTTGTCATTTTACTGATTGATGTTTTTATTAAAAACCTGTAAAACATTATATATATATAAAATAGCAAAACTGTGCCATAAATGTTACAAATGTTTCTTTCAGTTTATTGTTTATATTATTATTCTTTAAATTATAGAACTCTTTTACTCATGCAAAATTTTTTACTTCACATCCAAGAAAGAACTTCCTTATTCAGAGATCAGGCATTCACTTTTTTTTTTTTTTTCATTTTAAATATATATTTTTAAACAGCTAATCCATCCATCCACTTGGCATTTATTTTGGTGTATGCTTTGACATTAGAATCCAAACTGATTCTTTTTTGGTAAATCAGCTAATGTTTTTAGTTATAAAAAATTCACTCTGCTGAGCAAAGAAGGAATTTATTAAGTAGATATTGGATAAGTTACAGAATCACCGAGAGGGTTGGCAAACCAGTGTGGAGGCTATGCAGATAGCATAGTGAAGTATCATGCTTCAAATCTGTTCTCTTTGAGGACTCACTGCTGCTCTGTCTGAGCACTGAAACCTGCAGTTCACACAGTTGAAACCACTAGCATTTGAAATCAGATATTCCAGTCAGTTGCAGCCCAAGACATTCAGTCTTGCTGCAAAAACCACTGACACCAGAAAATTCTCTGTGTTCCCTGCTTCTCTGATACACTGCTCTCAATTCAAAATCTGGGGCAAGTGTGCTATCTACTACAGTGGTCCCCAGACTTTTTGACACCAGGGGCCGGTGCTCCTATGAGAATTTAATGCCTGATGATGTGAGGTTGAGCTGAGGTGGTGATGTTAGTGCTGGGGAGCAGCTGCAAATACAGATGAAACTTTGCTAGCTGGTCCGCCACTCATCTCCTGCTGTGCAGTACCAGTCCATGACCCAGCAGTTAGGGACCCTTGATCTACTAGAGTCTTGGCATACCTTGTACTCTTGCTCAGGGGAAATTAGGGAAGCAAACACCTGCATATTCAAACACAATAATGGGAGGCAGATTTTTCCTCACTCTAAAATTCATATAGTAGAAAGATTCAGGTGCTGACATTACATAGTTTTCTTTCTGGAAACTGTAGATAAATACATCATTGTAAGCATTAGCCATACTTGCAATAAACTTTTTGTTTTGTGGGAAAATATTGGGTTATGGAGTATGGAGCCTTGGACACGAGTACATACTATCCATAGAGTAGAGTTAAAAATATGATCTTTGTGGTGTAACTACTGGATTTGAATTTCGTCTTTGACATATTTTAACTCTGTGATCTTTATCAAATTAATTAACATCTCTCTTAGCCTTAGTTAATCTATAAACTGGGAAATGTCGATATCCACTATATTGTTATGATTATAATTGAAGTGAGGGTGGGGTGCATAGCACAATGCCTGTCACAGAATATGCCTGGCACAGAATATGCACTTAATACATGTTATCATTATTGATTACAGTCATTATGAGTTCAGTTTCTTTCTGCTGTAGCTGGGATGTTGTCTCTGATCATTTACTTTTGCCCCTTAACTTTCAGAGAAAGATGCAATTCTTATTGTAAGAAGTTGGTGCCACCTCCAATAGGTATCAGATTAAAACATTGCCTCTGTGTAGCCTCTTCATAAGAGGCTATATTTTTTTTAGTTTTAGATATATAGGAATACAGGTGGCCCCCAACTTAAGACTTTTTTACTTTATGATGGTACAAAAGCAGTACACATTGGTCTTTTCCTGGGCTAGCAAAATGTACTATGATAAGTCACTTGTGATGCTGAGCAGTGACAGCAAGCCACAGCTCCCAGTCAGTCATGTGATCTCAAGGGTAAACAACCAATACTCTGCAGTATACTGTGTTGCCAGCATTTTTTGTACATTGGAGTCTGAGTATGTTTATGGTGGGCTGGGCTGAGCAATGATATTTGCTAAGTAAGGTATATTAAATGCATTTTCAACTTGCAAAATTTTAAACTTACAGTATCCCATTTTAAGTCAAGGAACCTCTGCATATGGTACATCTCAATTCTGTGTGATGGTTATTTTTCATCCAGATTCAATACTTACTAAGATTTTGCTACATTTGCTTCATCTAAGTTAAATTAATGCATTACATCTGATTGGAAGTTAGCTCTGGAACTTTTGATCGATACATGTCCAATTCTTTTGGTAAGAATATTTCAAAGGTAGAACTGGATGCTTCATACTATATCACAGCAGGAAGCACACATCATCTGGTTGTCCCACTTTTATGGTGCTTAGATTGATCACTGACTTCAGGTGATGACAGCCAGATGTTTCCATTGTAAAATTCCTCATGAACCCTTTCACTAATGGTTTCATTCACTGATGATCTTTTCTCGAATCAAATATTACATTAAGAATTAAAAAATGATGAGTTTTTCTAATGCTATGATTTCTTGCGCATTTACTAGTTGGAATTTTGTTATCATTTAGGGCTATTTGGCTACTTCTCATATACACCAAAGCCATGATAAAGGCAAAATAAATGCTCAACATTTTATTTTATTGCTAATAGTCAGAATATTAATTGCTAATATTCAGAATGAGGACACTAGTTACTTTCAATGATATCCTTAACTTTAAATCATTTCTGATACTCTAGTGAATGCCTACTAATTTTGGTTTAGGATAGTTAATGTATTAGTAAGGATTCTCCAGAGAAACAGAACCAATAGGATACATACATACAAAGAGATTTATTATGGGGAAATTGGCTCACAGGTTTATGGAGGGTAAGAAGTCCCACAATCTACTGTCTGTCAGCTGGAAACCTAGAAAAGCCAGTGGTATAGTTCTAGTCTAAGTCTGAAGACTTTAGACCCAGGAGTGCTGATGCTGTAAGCCCAAGTTCAAAGGCAGGAAAAGAATAATGTCCCAGTTCACACAGTCAGGCTGAGAGAGTAAATTCTCCCTTCCTCTCCTTTTTTGTTTTATTCAGGCCCTGAATAGACTAGGTAATTTCCACACATTGGGGGTGATAATCTGCTTTACTCATGCTACCATTTAAAATGGTGATCTCATCCAGAAACACCTTCACAGATATACCCCAAAATAATGTTTAACCAAATATTTAGGTACTCAGTGATTCAGTCAGGATGATACATTAAATAAAGCATCACAATTAGGTTACTTAAGCTAAAGATAGTGAGATGTATGTGTTCTTCATATGACATTTTCCATGGCCAGACTATCTGGAGGATTTTTAAGCCCTGGGATATTTGCTAAGAAATTGTGAAACTGCAACATGTCCTAAGTGTTCAGGGCTTCTTCACTCTCTGTGTATCTTTGCAGGCAAGCTGTCCTAAAGAAATCTAGTGATTCATCAACTTTGATGCAAGTCGACTGTTCCCAAATTACCACTCTATATATGGTGGTAATTTTTATTTACATATCAATAATAGTGGATTATGGCACTTTATCAATTTCATCTTGATGGAGATTACATCACTTTGGTTCTCAACTTTTTTTTTGCATTACAGACACATAGAATATAAAAAAGACATAACTTGTTTTCCTAAAGATTATTTTGGTATATGTATAAAGTCAAGTAACAAAGCAATTCAGTAGCTTTGTGTGAGTATTTGTGCATATGCATTCTTCTGGGGATGGTGGGACATCATGCAAAACTTGATGACTTCTGAGTGGAAAAACATGGAAATAAATTCAAATTATGCAAATAAAAAAGTAACTTTTCATTCTTAGTAATATATTTCCAAAATAAGGCTGATGCATTTGGTTTAGTGTAGTGGACTTTGACATAGAAACATATAAATCATGTTTGGCCTTGAATTGATTATGAATAATTGTGTTTTTTTAAGCCAAAATTTCTGAAAGTCCTGACTCACAGATATGTATGTAAAAACAAATAGAATCAAAGCTCCTAAGTTTTGCTTGGCTTGGTTAGAGTAAGCTGGTATTGGAGCTTGAGAAACTGAATAAGGCACCTCATGTTGAATTTGGGTCATTTAATTTACTTCGTTCTCAAGGCAATGGGGTCGTCTTTGATAAAATGCCACTACTAATGCCATGTCAGCAAGGAGTGGATTACAAATGCCCATTTCAATATTAACATCCAAGAAGCTTCTAAAGAAACCCTCAGAAAAGATCTGTGGGGTTTCCAACTCTGCCTGCTGAGAAATCGACAATGATTTGTCAGTCTCAACTTTATCCCATGAAGTACTTCCTTGGGCATCTTGGCCAAAAATTGTTCATGATTTTTTCAGCAGCGGGTCTTTGGAGCAGAAGATTTACCTCATGTACATGGCCAAAAATACTTGCCAAGTAAGCAAAGCAATGAATGAATATCTCCCTTTCAGATTCTTTTGAGTGGGCTTTTATTTTTCTCTTTTTCTCTGAAATTTAATCACATGCATCGACTTTGTTCCCTGAAATGCCAACTTACGTCCATAAAGTCAAAAAAATTATAATCTTATTCTACTTTTTGACCAAATTTCTTTAAAAAGTGGTGATTCAAGGATCTGGCTCTGATAAAGGTGACCACTTTTACAGCAGTAGAAAAGACTCCTTTCAGTGTTACTGGCTAAGCCTTCGATACTGATGCAAGCGCATTTGTACAGCAATGCATTCTTGTGATTGGTTGCTTCTTTTTCACCAAAGCAACAAACTAGATATATTTCCAAGAATCATAGGTGTTCTATTTTGCATAAAATACCACAACATTCTCTGAGTTGAAGTGTTTCTTGGTAAAGAAAGGATGTTGACAGGCCTTGGAGTTTCTAAAAGGGGCTCACAAAATAGGAATTTTTACAAGAGCTCATTTATCCTTACAGATGTAAGTAGTTTTTATTGGGTTGAGTACCGAATAAAAATAATTTTTCTGTGATAATTTGACTCAAAACATTAGAAGAAATGTCAGTGATTTTGTATTGGATGATAAGATTTTATGGTGACACGTTTTTGATTTTAATTCTTTGGTCCACAAATCAGCTCAACAATTGGTATCACGTATGTCAACACAGTCTCTCTAATAATGCCACGTTGCTTTACCTGTCAGTGTGATCAATAACCTTGTATGTTGCTTTAAGACAAGCTGTGGGTGTTGGGGACAAAATGATGTTGTGGTAGAACAGTATCCTTTTCAAACTGAGCCTCCTTTTCATGGTGAAAATCCACTCTGCCCTATGTATTATTAGTATGGAGGTCATAAAGAATAATTTCATCTTCTTTGGCTAAGTACCATTGACAAGAACCTTAGCACTAAAATTTTATGTTTCATCAAGTTAGGCGCTGAAAGTAAACCAAAGAGTGTATAAACTTTTCTTCCTTCTTCTGTCTTCTCTCTCTCCCTCTTTTTCTCCTTCCTTCCTTTCCTTCCTTCCTTCCTTCCTTCCTTCCTTCCTTCCTTCCTTCCTTCCTATTTTTAATTAGGTCTGATAATTATTATCATAATTATAACAATGACAACTAATATTTTATGAGTTTCTATTCTGTGTCAGGTTTAACCCTTTTGGTTAGATACTATTATCATTCCCACTATACAGATGAGGAAATTGAAACACAGAGATTAGATAACTCCACATAGCTGAATATGCTTCCATACCTATTGAAATCACACAGTGGTAAGGCCAGTATTCCAATCCAGGGAGTCTGGCTTCTGAACTGAGCTGCTAACTTGTTTGCAAAAGCATTATCTTGCCATGTAGAGTAGCATCTTTCACCTTATTTATATTTGGAATAAACATTATCTTAGTAGTATAGTTTACTTTAAAAGCTTTTTTTTTTTTTTTTTTTAATGAAACAATTTTCCAAGTAACAGCAGTGGAAAAATATTTTTCTTTTTGGTAGTGATTCTCCACGGACCACAGATTAAAAATTTATGTCATGGAATTATCTTTTTTTTTTTTAGAATAGTTCTTTTTGTTAATTGGCTGATGCTGAGGCCACACACTGGAACCACACACTGTTTGGGGATTATAGCTTTGGACTTCCAAAAATCATGGTTGATTATAAATACATTTCCATTGTTTGTAATAAATATTTTGTGATATTAATCACACGATTGCCTTTCTGACATTCTGCAATTCTCTGTTAAATGTTTTTATTTATTTTTAAAAAGGCTGTCCTAGATTTCCTAGGGAGAATCCAGACATGTCTTCATCCTAGAGTGAGATAGTATATGAGCCTGTTTGATAAGTCTCTGACTTTTTTGTCTAGTAAGAAATGCCAATATATCTTCATGACCCTTTTGAATTTTCATCATAGTACCCACTGTTGATTTGACACAACCTAGAACAGAATCCTATAAATAAGTTGCATTCCCTGGAAATGTTTTTGTTTCATTGTAATGATAACAACGTGCATTTATTCTAGGGTCATTTTATTAAATTAAGTAAGTCCTCAAATGAGTTATTTCTACACTTAGAGAGGCCTAATGATCTCCTGACTTTTCTAAATTTCTTTAAATTAGTTAATACCAAAACTGACAATAATCTTTCATGAGTTTCATCCAGCTGGGTAAAACTGTATTTTTTAAAACAATATTTTGGCATTTCCTTTATTGAGATTTCTCCATTTAGCAACTTTTTAAAAATTTATTTACTTTAATTAGTTTCAAGTATGCAGTACATTGATTAGATATCTATACAGTTCGTAACCATTCTTCCAATTGCTCCTTTCCTCCCTTGACCCTCCACCTAGCCAACATATTAAAGCTAACTGCATCCCCTCTGCATGCTCCCCATTCCTGTGACCATCCATCAGCTACTAATTCGTACTTCTTCAATCCTTCACCCCATTCTCCCAGCTCCCCAAACACCCTTTCCCTCTGTTCATCACCGAATTTTCCACTATATTTGTGAGTCTGTTTTTGATTAGTTTGTTCTTCTTATTCCTTAGATTCCGCATATAAATGAAATCATATAGTGTTTATCTTTCTCTATCTGACTTAAATACCTTCTATGTCCATCAAAGCAATCTTTTCCATCCCCTTCCTTTTCATATGTAAGGGTCTTGTTTTCTTATCCTTTCAGCCACTCTAGCTTTTGGTTGGAGCACGAAATTCTTTCCATTTAGGGTACTTATTGACAAGACTATAGTTATTACCATTCTTTATTCCTGTTTTTGATACATGTTTTTTTCTTCTTAAAGAAGTCCCTCCAACATTTCCTGTAATACTGGCTTGGTGGTGATAAATTCCTTTAGCTTATTTTTGTCTGGGAAGCTCTTTATCTGTCTTTCAACTCTAAATGATAGCTTTGCTTAATTAAATATTCTTGGTTGTAGATCCTGGGTCTTCGTCCTATCGAATATTTTGTGCCAAGCCCTTGTGTCCTGCATAATTTCTTTTGAGAAATCAGCTGCCAGTCTTGTGGGTGTTCCCTTATAAGTAACTACCTGTTTTTCTTCTGCTGCTTTTAAGATTCTTTCTTTGTATTTAACCTTTGGCATTTTAATTATGATGTGTCTTGGTGTGAGGCTCTTTGGATCCCTGATTTTTGGAATTCTCTGAGCTTCTTGGGGTTGTATGTCTATTTCCTTCACCAGGTTAGGGAAGTTTTCCATCATTATTTTTTTCAAACAGCTATTCAACATCTTGATTTTCTTTAGTTACGCCTATCAGATGGATATTTGGATCCTTAATAGTGTCCCATATGCTCCTTAAATTATTTTTATAGTCTTGGCATCTTTTTTCTTCCCATTCTGATTGTGTGTCCTTGGCTTTCCCATCCTCTAGATAGGGCATTTGATCCTTTTCTTTATTCACTTTGTTTATTTCTTTGTTTATTCTATTTAATATACCTCTTATCTCAGATAATGTGTTCTTCATTTCAGACTGGTTCCCTTTTATAATTTCCATTTCCATTTTTATGTTTTTTTTTTTTTTTATCTCTTTGTTGAAGTTCTCACTGAATTTATCCACACTTCCCAAAAGTTCATTGAGCATCTTTATAACCAGTGTTTTGAACTCTGCATATGTTAGATTACTTGACTCCATTATTTCTGGATCTCTGTTCTGTTCTCTCAGATGGGTTCTGCTTCTTTGTCTTCCCATTTTGGTTGTCTTTCCATGTCTGTTTCTATGTACTGAGCAAAGCTCCTAATTCTCTTGGTCTTATTAGTGTGGATTTATGAAGTAGGTGTCCAGTGGCACAGCCCTGAGAGGGGCTCAGCTGCAGGCCAAATTTAGCTCAAGCCTCTGCCCCTCTGGGGCCACCTGTTAAGATTCAGCAAGAAATCCACAGATGCTGTGCTTATAGTTACCTCAAAAGGCCATACCAGAAACCGAGGCCAGCTGCCTCTAGTGTGAGTCTAGGCACTGCTCATCAAGGAGCACCTGACTCGCTGAGGATCTACCTGGATATTGCTTGGGTGGAGCCACGAGTTAGGGGAGGCAGAGTTTTAGGGAATCCTCTGGGCAGGGCGAACTCTGTTATCTAGTTTGATGACATCAGGGCTATGGTGGTGCTGTGTCTGCACACTGGGAGTGGGGAAGACTCGACAGAGGAACAATGGATACTGCCAGCACTTCTGTACAGAGCGAGTCTTGCCTTGGCCCTCACTCCGATGTCTCCCTGTAAGTCCCTGGTGCCTGCTGCATGCAGCCGAATTGGCACTGGTGCTCAGAGCGAGCATGTCCGTCCTTGTGAAAGTCCACTTGCAGACGCGGCCCCTTTAAGTCTTCTGCCGCTGCCTCAGCCTTGGTCTCAGCTACTCAAGACCGGGCAGCCCATCCTCTTCATCCTGTCCTACCTTCTGCCATTGCAGGTTGCTTTCTTGGATTTCTCCCTAGATATATGGCTTGTTCCTCTAGATCCCAGACGATTTTTTCTTGTTGCTGTCCCTAGTTTCCATCACAACTTTGATTTGGTTGCCAGAGGAATGAACAGAGACTCTATCATCTACGCCGTTCCCCTCAACCCTCCTCATTAGCAAATTTATGTTAATACATTTATTATCAAAATTTACAGTTTAAAAAGTGTCTCTTTGTATTTGATAATTTTTCTTTTCTATGTTACTTTCTGATTGCCAACTTTCTTGCCTTTTTATGTAGGAACAATAGTTTACTTCTTTATTTTTGAGTTATGTGAAAGATGTCTACTTGTAGTTCTCTCTCTAATCACCTTAGTTCTTCAAAAATATAATTAAATTTACATTTAATTAATGTGCATAGTTTCTAGTCTAATTTTTTTTGGCCTATTAGAGTCAAACTTTGCAGATCTCCAGGACTGAGATTGACAATCTTTCTCATTCTAGTTATAGTTCTCTGAATCTGTGAGTAGATAATGTAAAATACCACAATCCGCAGCATGCATTACCCTGAGTACTCTTCCAGTTAATTCCCTGGGCTGATATGCTGTCCATGTGGGGATTACAAGTTGCAGAGTGGCACCACCCATCATTTTCCTCCACCTCTGGCCAATAATACCAGGAATACAGTCTCTGAAGGTGTATAAAAAGAGTTACTGAACAAACATGAAAAGGAAAAGGAATATGACACTGAATGCTCCACTGTGCAATTTTGATATGGTAAGGTAGTGGTTATTCATTTTTCTGTTTGGAACAAACCCAGCATCTGAGTTGTGATTAGATGGTGGTGGGAGGATGATGATGGGGTTTGGGTAGAGGGATGTAAGCTGGTTAAAGCTTTCTTCATTCCGATTCTAGGACAGCCAGTCTCCACCTTTTGAGCCGGTAAAGCATACAGAAGCCATTTATTGTGTTTATCAACCTTGATACACCAACCTTGTAGTCAGAAATTCATCCCAACTGTGTATTAGCGTCATCTTTCCTTACACGTCGCTGATGTAGTGAATATTTTTTACTATATCTTTTTAGGTATTTTATTGGAAATTTGAAAGAGGGGCTGTTAATGCAATGACATTTGTGTTCAGCTGTCTTCAAAAGTTTAAACCATTTTCTCTATTTCTGAACTGAAAATTTTCCAAAGAATGCTCTATGTTCAGTTCATCCGGATGACAAAGATTGATATCATTTTCTCTTTAAACATTTTTATCCTTGATTTATAGTGTAATCAAATTTAAATTTACTGGTCTTGGGTTTACACAAAACCATTTGGTCCTTAATTGCTGCTTGCCCTTCTCAAGGGTCATGGGGCTCCCTCCACAGTGACTTTGCCAAACTTGACGTTTGAGTTAGCTCCCCCTGAAAGCTTGGCACTAGCTAATCCAACGATGCCTGACATCCCTGCTTCCTTTGCTCATTGCCCTAAATGTAATCTCCTATGTTAGCCCTTTTCTCTTATTTTTTCCTCTTTATGTTACCTTATGCTTTTTCTTCCCATGTGGCTACTTCCCAAATTCCCACACAACTGTACATTCTGGAAGCAGTGTTTCTTAGTATCAAATTCTCCCATATTGCAACCTCATCCCTGAATGGGAGAAGAAAGAAAGTCCTTTAATTTTTTTGCTTTAATTCTTTAGTAATTAGCAAGGCTGTTTCAAACACATATGCTACAGATGCGTGTGCGTGCATGCACACACACACACACACACAGGCCTCATATTAGCCATTTATGAACTTAGGAAATGGTCCATCCACTCTAATCATTTCCATTATAAGGGGTAAGCTGTTATAATCAGAGAAATTGGCCTGCTTCTCAGAACAAAGAGATATTAAGTGGATACTGAATAAAAGTTAAATAGGCCATATGATTCCTCCATACATTTCTGATTTGAATGCTACATTCTTATGTACTTTTGTCCCTTCTTGTGACACTAATTTGCAGTGTGCAGTGTGACATGGCAACAGCCCTAACTTTGTGCAGTGTGGCATGGCAACAGCCCTAACTTTCTCCGCTGTCTTAAGCACTGCTAAGGACCTGAGTCCACCATTATTTATGTTCTAGTTAGCAGTTTTAAGAATACTTGCATGTAGTGACCAAATAAAAAGTGGCCAGGGACCAGTTTCATAAACTGACACCCCCACTAACACACACACATTGATTATAATTGGGATCTATTTTATACTCCTTATATTTTACTTCAGAGCACCCGTGGTGATACTGTGATTTATAAGAAATATATATTTGGTCTTAGTCCTCATTTCTGGCACAGAATTTCTGAAACCCTTGGAATTTCCTAAGAGATGAGAGCCATAAAGGTGTCTTGTTATGTTAATAAGGTTAATTTTGGAAAGTACCTCAAGATTGGGTCTGGTTGCCAGTGGAGCCAAATATGTGATTAGAGGGTTGGAACTTTCAGTCTCACCCCTCAACTTCCAGGAAGGGAAGAGGGGCTGGAGGTTGACTCAGTCATCGACAATGATTTAAACCTATCATGCCTAAGTAATGAAGTCTCCATAAACACCCAAAAGACTGGTTTCAGAGGGCTTCTGGGTTGGTGAATACACGGAGATACTGGGAGAATGTATGGAAGCTCAATACTCCTTCCCCATACCATGCTCTATATATCACTTTAATCTGGCTATTTCTGAATATATCTTCTTACTGATGATCTAGTAAGCAGAATGTTTCTCTGAGTTTTGTGAACTGCTCTAGCAAATTAGTCAAACCCAAGGAAAGGGTTCATGGGAACTTCTGATTGGTTGGTCAGAAGTACAGGTAGCAACCTGGACGTGTGACTGGCTTTTGAAGTCTGAAGAGGGGAGTCTGTAGCTCATCAGTCAGAAGCACAGGTGATAATTTGGACTTGTGATTAGCATCTGAAAGGGGGCTGAGCCCTTACCTGTGAGATCTGATGCTATCTCTAGGTACTGTTAGAATTGAGCTAAATTGTAGGACATCCAGCTGGTGCCAGATAATTGCTTGGTGCGGTGCAAAATCTCTTCTCCACACATTAAAATTGTTGAACAGAACCCTTTTACTTACCTTTTGCATTCTCTTTCTTGGTTAATGTTCACTGACTGGATCCTGGTTAGCCGAGACCTTTAGTAAGGACCAGCTTTGGTCTGACACCCTCTACCTCCACTTGAATATTTGTTATCCCAGCTGAAATGGAGGATTCCACTAACTTGATGGATAATCACCCCTTTCTTCCTGAAACTTGACTCTTTTGGTTTCCATGACACTACACTTTCATGGTACACTACTCACCAGTAAGACTATTCTTTTCCCATGTCTCCTTTCTGAAATATTGGTGTTTGTTGGGGGTTGGGGAGTGGTAACCAGGTGTCTTTCTGATAAGGCTTCTGAACAAATGAAGTGGACACAAGATGCAGATAGAATTCAACATACCAGTTTTATTATGATAAGGCTGAATTGGAGAATGCAGCCTGAGACCACGATTCAATGGCTCAGTCTTTTGACAGACTTGGGTGGACTTCTTCACTCAGCCATAGGCAGTTAAGCAGGAAATCCTCAGACCTCCTCTGGCAGGACAGAGCCTGCCTCTGCTGCTTCCTGCAGAAGAAGGAACATGTACCTCATGCTATAGGCCAACTAGTCTGAAGATGAAAGAAGACCGGACCCTGGGCCACACTTGTACAGAAACATTTTTCCTGTTTTACCAATCTGATAAATCACCATTCCTTCCTCAAACACCTCTCTAAGTGTGTAAGATATATGTTTAACTTTGTAGGTAAATACAAAGATATGCAAATATCCTCCAAATATCTGATTAATTCCCCTCCTTGCTCCACAAAGAATAAGTAATCAATTCTTCATACACTTCTAATAATTGTGACCACCGCAACCCTAACTCCTCATGTTTATACTTAAACCTTGATGATAGTTCCTTTAGATCTTTTATACTTATGTAGTTCTCATTCCAAATTTTTATTCACATGGCATAAACTTTTTAGCAAAACAATGATTACAAATACTCTATAGAAATATTTATTAGGCTTAGAAAATAGATATGGTATGAGAATATTTCTTAAACTTAGGAAGCATGCATTCTTTAAAATTGCACATATACTTAGATGTGTAATAATGAACTTTTCTTGTAAAATCATGCCATACATACTTAATGACCCTGTGCTAGGATTTCTAATGGAAATAGAATCTCATCAGGACTCAGAACATTGGCACTGATGGGGCCTTCTATTTTACATGACTCTGAAGCTTAATTTGGGAGGAGTATTCTGAAATCTCGAAAGATTTGTGATTCTCAGAAAGTCTGATAAAACTTCTAGGATAATTTTTAGTATTCCCAGATGAGTCTCAGCTTTGTTGGGGAAAGGATTCTAAACAGTCTCTTCAAGACTTAAAAACTTATAAGTTTCTTATAAGTTGCTTTGCTTATAAGATTTTTTTTTCAATCACAAACTTCAGCACATACATGCCTGAGTAGAACTTGAACTATTTCCTCTGTTGTAAATGCTCTTCCCAGTGTGAGATCCTTCTCCTGACATTTAGCAAGGTAGAGACCTACTTTGCACTGGGCACAAAGGGAAGGACAAGGGACACTTGATTTCAGTTCAGGCCTGGAAGACAGGAAATTACTGAGTGGATGAATCAACATTTAATCAGCTTCTTCTGTGTGCAGAGAATGATTCAAACCCCATGGGTCAATACAGAAATTTTATTATTTCATGTTCTCTTCTTCTTGTCAAATGCCCATTTTCTGATTGAAAACAGCATAAAAATAGAAGAATCTGTGGGTCAGTCATTAGTCTGTCTGATAATATTCTCAGATGTGGATTAATATTCTAACTCCCAGAACATGTATGTCATCTACTCAATCTGCAGTATCACTCATCTTTGTGTAGTACTCAGGGTTTCCCCCTTCTTGGTTCATGGATGTTTTCTAGATGAGCCATAAGAACAGAAAACCTATCTGAGTGTCTCTTTTGCTCTCTTGGTTGGAAAAATATCTGCAGTCGTTAGGACTGAGTCTAACTTTCCAGTGCTGGACCTAAATCCAAAGTCTATGTTTCACTCAGTTGCTAGATGCTATACTGGTTGCGCAATTCCTCTTTCCCACTCTTTTCCCAAGAAATCCATTAGAACATCGACATGCATGCTAAATAATTTACTGATTTCTTTATTCACTTAATAGTATATATTGAGTATCTTTTATGTTTGAGCACCAGAGTTACATAGATGGGTAATAACATGGTTTCTGACTGTGAGATACCACCTACTTCAAGAGGGAAGAACACAGAAACCAGCAGTGACAGGAAGATTTGATGAGTGAGTTGACAGAGGTATGTACAAGGGTGAAGGAGTCAGCTGCTTTGAGATGAGAAGAGTAAGTGAAACACTTTGGCTTTGTCTTAGATCAAACATAGGGAGTTTCCCAGGTGGGAGGAAAACTTGGAGAGAGGACTATGTGCTCAGGAATCTTGCAATTATTTAGCCTGTCAGAGCATTGTTTCTTTGGGGGTAGATAAACAACAAATGTTTAATTTAGAAATTCGTAAACATTGAATGGCAGGTTTTCTTCCCAGTGGAGTGAGGATCCTGGAGCAAAAGACAGGAGAAGAATGGTTCTTATCTAGAGAAACATTGCAAAAACAAGTGAGCTAAAGACACTTTCATATTTATGTATTTGGATACTTGTTTTTCACATTAAGTTTGTTTACCAAGTTCTAATTTAAAATTACTGCAAGGCCCAAATATTTCTTTGGTTGTGTGTATGTTATTGAACTGAGACAGCATGACTAGCATAATCTTGTTTTGACCATATCTTTATTTGATTTTTTTCTCTTTCCTCCAGGATTATACACTGAATGTGAGCGCCAGACCAAAGCCTCTGAGCTAATGTTAATGGCCAAGAACAAGGACTGAGTGAGCCAAGAGTGAAGGGGGCAAAAGATGTTAGAAGACTGTGTGGTCAAGCCAACAGTGTATTTGGCCTCATTGCTGTGAATGATTGATGAATTCTTTAGAATAGGGGAACTCGGGTAAATGAGTGCTCTTGTACTCAACTGATCACGCTGGGGAATTGTGTGGCCACTAGCCCCCACCTGTCTTGGACAGCCTGAGCAACCAGAGAACAGAGAAACCTGGAACTTAGCTCTGATTTGGCCATTTTTGAGCAGTGAGTATGTTGTTTAAATTTGTTTTTAAACATCTTTCTCATTCCTGAGATTTCCCTCCACTTTCCTATTAGTATAGGAATTCTTCACATAAGTATATAGGTTCTTGGATCTTACTGAGGGGAAAAGAACAGAGAGCTTACTATCTGCTGCTTGTTATAAAATATATTATAGTTAATATTTTGGGTGGTAAATAAAGGGAATTGGCTTATACACTTCTTCGCTTTAAATGTGTTAGTTGAGATGGGAACATAATATGTGAGAGTATTTACGAGTTGATTTACTCTGAAAAAGGTACTGGTAGACGACATTGGTAATATCAACAACAAAAATTTCTATGTGAAGTATATTCTAACCCTTCCATCCTTCGTACTTCTAAGCACATTTTCTTTACCCTGCATGATTATAAAGATACTCTATAATCTCCCTGTTTGCATAAATCACAGGTGAAAATTGCTATCAATAATCCATAGTACCTTTTGTTTAATAAATGGCACATTTTGGTCATTCTTTCTCTTCTTTTATTGGGGCAGCCATCACTTCTACCCCCTAAGAATAACTAATAAAGAGAATGAGAAATAGGAATCGAGGCACCAAAACACTTTGCAAGACCTACAGTGTGATTGTGTACCTTTTAGAAAGCAGGATCAGATAACACACTTATTGGAAGATCTCTACATTTATTAATTTAATTCCTGTAACAATCCTAATCCCAAATTTATAACTTCCAATTTTCAGATGAGGAAACTGAAGCCTCATTAACTGAATAACTGAATTTTAAGTTACTTGCCCAAGACCCAGTAGAGTTGCTAGAGCTCGAATTCAGGTACTCCAGGCTCTCAACCACTATGCTAAAAATAACTTTTGACTTTATTGGGAGAAAATTGCTCTCCTTGATTGAGTTTAATTGGTAAAAAATAATTACCTCATGAGATCTATTTTTATTTAAATTCTGAATTTATAAAGAAGACTGATTTAAGTGTGCTTACAGCTACTGTACTTATTTTCAAAGGTATGAAATCAGGTGGCTATACTCTATGGTGAACTAAGCAACTGTATTGTGGATCAAATGACTAACACTTGGCTGGACCTCATATCTGGTACTGGGCCATAGTAAACACGCCCCCCGGCTGAACTCAGAAATTCAAAATGTTCAATCTTTGCACATTAGAAGACTCTTGCTTTGTTTATGCAAGAGTCTATGCTTATATTTTGCAAAAGGTACAATGCAAATATGCATGATATTTTTCAGAGAGGGATTGTATTTTGGGGATATTTCATCTTCAGATGATGTTAAATTGGACATTGTTAAGTATTTAGTTAGAAAAAATGAAAACTTTTATATGCTATATAAATTAGAAATTAAGAAAAACAATGCAATAAGAGTGACTATCACAACTCCTATAAAAAGAATGTTGAATGGTAAATAATAAACATGCTCTGATTGGATGTTTATATTCAAAGACCATTTGACATTTACTAGCTGTGTCATATTGAAGTCATTTTACCTCTCTGTGACTTAGTTATCCTGTGTATAAATGAGAATAACAATGGAACCAATATCATACAGTTATTGTGAGGATTAAATCAGATAATACATAAAAAACATGCACAGAGTGCATGACACATGGTGAGACCTCAGTAAATGTTAGCAATTATTGCATTCTTGAGAATGAGTATTATGGATTGTTATTTGTCTTAATGAGGCCAGGAGTGACTTCAACCAATAAGAACTTATTAGTGAGCCATTTGTTTATAACAGCTATTAATACTCAATTAAACTGAGGTGCTAATTGATGTTGTATAAATATGCTTACAGAATGAATTACCATAGCATGTAGCTTAGATACAATTAAAAGGGTGTATTCCCTCACATAAAGTTCTATGGATAGATGAGACTATTACAAGGACAGAAAAAATCTAATCAGTATATATGTAATGGGAAAGTACGATAACTTTGGGAAAATGTAATTTGTTTCATGTCAGACACTTGTCCAGGGCCAAGCTAGTTCTAGAGTCACCTCCAGCTTTAATGATTTTAATCTATATTCCACTGGACAAGCAGACATTTTGAGCTCGAAGATATTTTAGCTTAAATGCTGATAATAATTTATAGGCCTTAAAAATCTTCTCTAAACTGTCCCAGAAAAATATACTTTTGGTAGTGCTAGTAATAATTCAGTAATCCAAGAGAAATATAGCAGGCCTGTTTGTTCAATTTCTTAATTAAAAGTGGATTAGAGATGATTATTAAAAGGACTACAATGTTCCATATTTTGTGCATTGGTAATCAGTCCACTTTAAAACTTCAGACTAAATTTTAAATGCTGCATATTTTATCTGCTATTCATTAACATTTACAAATGGTTACTAAATAAAAATAAATGAGTAAAAAAAACAAGAAAGATTTCATATGGCCACGAGTGTATTCTGAAAAGCTGGCCAAGCCTCCCCAAAATTCAGACTACTAATAGAAAATATTAAAAATAATAAACTTTTATAGAATTCTTACTTTATTATACTTCCATGACTTTTACTGGAATGTTTGCCACAAGTAACTTAGAACTTTCGGTCTTAGTACACTAATTTTTCTCTTGTATTAGGAAGCTACCCCATTACCTAGGTAAGGGATGTAGCTTTTCTTTACTTGAATATCCCAGAATTAATTTTATATAGCTGTAGATTTATAGCTCCTGGACAGATAATAGGGAAGCATCTGGAATGCAAAAGTAAAATGATTTCTGTGACAAAATCGAGCCCAATACTGGGAATGAGAGTGGGCTGGTCCCTTGTAGGATATCCCAGACTTGGAATGTACACCACATGCCCTTCCAGGGTAGCTTAAAGACTTCTTTTCCAGGCTCTACAACTGTTGTGTCTTTTTACTTTTTAACTGTTGCCATCTTATGCTAATTTGGAGAAGAGAGAAACTAAGAAACCACTCACATCATCTAGGCAATTGCTCCATAAACAACAATATTCTTGGAAGAGATGAGGACTAAATTGTACCAAATGGAATTTGTAATGGAGAAAGTGCTCTACTGATTTAGTTGTTTGTGTGTGTTCTTTAGTAGACAGACCAGAACAATAAAGACTTTTTTTTTTAATATTAAACCATTTGCATATTTAAAACTTGTATAAAACATTGACACCTTAGGTCCAATAGTCTCAGTTACAGAAGGGATGGAAGTATGTGATTCAATGAATGGAGAAATTGATTCAGGATGGTTATTTACTCTCAGGGAGCTAGCAGGATATTATCTAGGCATCCTTAGTAAATCCATTGCACTGGAAGGGGAAAAGTGCCTCTTCCATCCTATAGCACTGTAATGCTTCTTACCATGGATAATTGTATATTATCACTACCAAAATGAGGTGATAAGGATGATTCTACATTGAAAAACCAAGAAAAGATCTAATAATTGCCTACTTTGTGTCAGGCCCTATGCTAAGTGCTTTTATCTTCTACTTTAATATATCCCAAGTGTAAAATGCCTATTATATTTCTCACAAATAGATTGGATCTATTTTTTATCAGTTCAGAAAATATTTGTATGGGCTAAAATTATTATTGTATGCAGGAAAGGCTACTACTAATCAAATTTTACAAATGAAGGCACTGAGGATAAGAAAGATTAAGTAAGTTACTAGAGATTTCATAGCTTGTGTTTGATGCTGAGAGACTGAACATACTACTAGACAATGGCCACACATAAAAATTGAACTCTCATCCACAAACTGCAGCAACCAGCTCAGGAAGCCAAACCATTATTGGCAGTAATGCAGTCTCACAAATATTTACTCTCCTATTTTCTTCTAAAAGTTTTATAGTTTTAGTTTTTACATTTATATCTATGGTGCATTTTGAGTTAATTTGGTATATGGTGTTAGGAAGGGTTCCAATATTTTTTTTGTATGCAGATATCCAGTTGTCCCAGCAGCATTTATTGAAAAAATTATTTTTCCTTATTGATTTGTCTTCGTACACTTGTGGAAAATAAATAGACTATAAATGTGAGCTCTTTTTTCTGGACTCTCCATCTATTCCATTGATCTATATGTCTAACTGTGTTCTGTTACCACACTTGTTTGATTACTATACTTTTGCAGTAAGTTTTGAAATTGGGACATGGGTGCCCTTCAAATTGCTCTTCTCACTCAAGATATGTAGATATTTTTGGCTATTCTGGGTCCCTTGAATTTTCTATATAAATTTTAGGGTTGGCTTGTCAATTTCTGAAAAATGAAGCGAGGTGAATTTTGAGAGGGATTGCAATGAATCTGTAGATCAATTTGATGACTATCAACATCTTAACAATATTGTTTTCTGATCCATAAACATGGGATTTTTTTCCATTTATTTATGTTTTCATTAATTTCTATCAGCAAGGTGTTGTAGTTTTTTAGAGCATGAGTTTTATATTTATCTTGTTAAAGTTATTTGCAAGAATTTTGTTCTTTTGATGCTATTATAAATGGAATTGTTTTCTTAATTTCACTTTAGGGTTGTTCATTGTTAGATATGGAAATCCAATTAATTTTTTATATTGATCTTTCACCCTACAAACTTAATGAATTTGTTAACTAGTTCTAATTGTTTTATGGTAGATTCCTTAGGACTTTTCAAATAAATTTTACCATGTCATTAATAAATAGAGATAGTTTACTTCTCCATTTCAAATCTGGATGCTTTTTGTTTCTTTTTCTTGTCTAATTGCCTGAGTTAGAACTCCTGATAGAAATATTTTGAAGAGAGGTAGCAAGAGTAGACATCCTTGTCTTATTCCTGAACAGAGGGTGAAACATTCAGTCTTTCATCATTAAGTATGATGTTAATGCTGTATTTTCACAAATATCCTTTATCGGGTTGAGAAATTTTTTTTCTTTTCCTAGTTGAGGTTTTTTTATTTTAATCATGAAAGACTCAGATTTTGTTCAAATGCTTTTTCTGCATCTATGGAAATAATCATGTAATTTGTCCTGTATTCTACTCATATGTTTTATTATATTGACTGATTTCTGGATATTAAAAAACCTTATATTTCTGGGATAAATTCCCCTTGGTTATAGTTTATAGTCATTTTTATTAGTTCCTGGATTTAGTTTGCTAGTGTTTTATTGGGAAATTTTACATCCATATTCATAAGAGGTACTGATCTATCGTTTTCTTTACTTGCCATGTTTTTATCTGCTTTTTGTCTCAGTATAATATTGGTCTTATAGAGTGACTTGAGAATTGTTTCCTCTTCTGTTTTTTAGATGAGTTTGCGAAGCATTGTTGTTAATTCTTCTTTAAATATTTGGTAGAACTCACCAGTGAAGCAATCTGAGCTTGGGCTATCTTGTAGAAAGTTTTTTCATTATTAATTCAATTTCTTCAATTGTTGTAGGTCTATTCATATTTTATATTTCTTCTTGAGGAGTTTCAGTAACTTGTATCTTTCTAGGAATTTGTTCATTTCATATAAGTTATTTAATTTGTTGACATATAATTTTTATAGTATTTTATTACACTTTTTATTTCTGTAAGATTGGTAGTGATGTCCCTTTTCATTCTTGAATTTAGTAATTTGAGTGTTCTTTTTTCCTGGCCAGTCTAAAAGTTTGTTCATGTTGATCTTTTCAAAGAATCATATTTTGGTTTTGTTAATTTTCTCTATTTTTCCTTCTCCATTTCATTAATTTCTTACTTCCATTTGCTTTAGATTCAGTTTACTCTTTTTTCTGGTATCTTGAAAAGTTCACTTATTGATTTGGAATCTTCTTTTTTTAATTATAGGCCTTTATGGCTATAAATTTCCTTCTGAGCCCTGCTTTAGAGACCCTTCATAAGTTTTAGTATGTTGTGTCTCAATTTTTATTTAGTTCAAAGTTTTTTTTCATTTCACTTGTAATATCTTCTGTGAGTTGGTTATAAAACGTGTGCTGTTTAATTTCCATGTATTTATAAATTTCCTCAATTTTAATTGTTTAAGTCTTCTTTTTCCTTGTTTATCTTCTATCTTGTTTTTCTATCCACTATTGAAAGTACGGTCTTGGTCTTCAACTATTAATGTTGATGGATTTTCTCCTTCAATTCTGTCAGTTTTTGCTTTATGTATTTTAGGATTCTGTTATTAGGTAGCATATATATTTATAATGGTTATATCTTTCTAAAGGTTTGACTCTATTATCATGATCTCTAGTGACACTTTTTAAAAAAATTTTGTTTGATAGCAATATAACCACCTTGAATTAGTGTGTTAGATTATTTGCTTTCAGCCTAAAGAACTTCCTTTATATTTATTATAAGCTTAGTCTATTGACAATTAATTTTCTGTTTAGGGAATGTATTTTGTTAATTTTTGAAAGAGTTTTGCATAATATAAGAGTCTCAGTTTCTTGGTTCACAGTTTTTTCCTCTTTCAACACTTTGAAAATGCCATCCCATTGATTTCTGGCCTTCATTATTTCTGACGTGATGCCATATGTTAATTTTATGGTGATTGTCTTGTTTTGTGTTTTTCTCTTGAAGCTCTTAAGAATTTCTCTTTGTCTTTAGCTTTCAGTGTTTTTAGAATGACATGGCTGGGTGTCATTCTACTTGGAGTTTGATAGCTCTTTGGATATGTGTTTTTTTTTTTTAATCAAACTTGGGAAGTTTTAAGCCATTATTTCTTTGAAAATTTTCTTTTCTGCTGGTCTCTCTCTCTTCTCCTTCTGACACTGCCATTACATGTATACTGGTGTGCTTAATGACATTTCACATTTCTCTGAGACTCTGTATTTTCTTTATTTCTTTTTCTCGCTGCTCTTCAGATTACATAATCTCTACTGATCTGTCTTCAGATTTGCTGATTGTTTCTTCTGCCACATCAAATATATTGTTTAGCTCTTTCAGTGAGAATTTTATTTCAGTTATTGCATTTTTCAATTCCAAAATTTCCATTTGGTTCTTTTTAAAATAATTTTTATCTCTTAATTGATATTAAATAAATTGATTTATTTAATGAAACATTTATTTTATGAAACATTGTCATCATACCTTTTCCTGCCTCTTTATTTCATGACAGTTGCTTTAAAGTCTTTTCATTTTTATTTTTTTGCTATATTGACATCTGGGGCCATTCTCAGGGCAGTTTCAGTTGCCTGCTTCTTTATTTTCTTTATATGGGTCATAATTTTATGTTTCTTTGCATGTGTCATACATTTTTGTTGAAAACCAAACATTTTAGGTAACTTATTATAGCACCTCTGTATAGATTCTTCCTTCTGATCCCCACTCTATGTAGCTTGTTTTTTTTTGCTTGCTTATTTATTTGTTTAGTGATTTTGTTAGAATATTTTAATGAAATTTTTCTTTATTCCCACAAAGCACTAATTGACTATGTCTTTCCACTATCCTTCTGTTAACTTGTCTGTCTTTGTTGGTAGCATACTTAGCTGTTAGACTCCACTGATTAAACTTTAGTTTTTGACAATGCCTTTGAGCATAATGCTCTGTAGTCTGACCTAATTAAATTTGAGCTCTTTTGAAGGAGAAATTTCTGAGGTTGATCTTCAGGTTTGTTTTGACCCCAGGAAGGATCTTCCTAATTGTATTTTCCCTTGGTTCTCTCTGGTAAACTTCTAGCTGATCTATGGTTCAGCTTGTTACTCTGTGGACCTATCAGCCTACTCTTAATTGCTTACCACAGAATCCTCATTTTCTTCTAAATAAATATCTTTGGCTTTGTCCTGGGCAAAATCTCTGCACCACTGCCCCAGACCTGGGGGAGAAGATAGTAGCCTGCTTTTCTAAGAGTGACAGTCTAGATTTACAAGCAGCATGCTGGGCACAGGCCATGCTTCTGGATCTTCTCAGGCTCTCTCTCCTAGCTTGAACACTTTGACATATGAGTGAGCTGGAATAATATTCTTGGTCTGCTACACCTGGGGTAGAACTTCTGCCATATTAATGCGTGTTAGATGAGGAAGAGAGGCTCAAACCCCTTAATTATTTTTGCCTGAAATAGGGCTTTTGAAACATGGAGTTGCTGGGGTGGGGATGACAAATGCCAGTGGCCTGCCTCTCCTGGGGAGATTCTGAAGCCCTTGGCTGGGGATTTGATGAAGAAGAGAGCTCTGCATTCTTGGCTGCTCCTACCAGAGTGGATTCTCCATCACTAAGTTAGAAAGTAGAGATGGAGCAGATAGTTGTTCAAATGCCACAGACTCTCATTCTTGTTACTGAGATTTAACTGTTTCTTCAATTCCTGTGTGCCCTTAAGACAATTTTTAAAGAGTTTAAATGGTATTTTTAAAGTATCCTTTTCAGGGGAGGCCAATTGTGGTTCTTTTGCTGGGGATTATATCTGCGGAGGTCTTCATGCTACCTTTGTAGGATGTTGTTTACCTCTAGTCCTTCTCTATTTTTCTCTTTTCATTTCTCCCATTCTCATTGACTGGTCAGTCCTTCTAGGTGCATTCTCATTTTAAATCCATTGTAAAGTATATTCACTTGACTTCTCCTAAGATAATCCATCCACCTATGAATTGATCTATAGAAGATTTTTATAAAGATCGAAGATGTAGTTTCATGAAATGAGAATATATAAATATTTAATAATTCAAATATCTTGCATTATGTAGTCATTTCTCCTTGAATAATAGAATATTATTGAAATTAATTTACTGGATTAAGGATATAGCTGAGTAAGGAGAAATTAGGCTATTTCCTGTCATGTGCTTTTAAAAAAGTTCTTTAGAGAGTAGAAAGTTTTTAAAAGCTAAAATGCAACTGGAATCTCTAGTCTAAAGAAATATTTGTTATCTTGTTGATACACTCCTGTGGCTCATTAGCCTGCAAAATGATCAAGAGAAGTATTCAAATAGAAAGGAGAAATGACCAAAAATATGTGTTGGAGGTATACATCAGTTAGGTGTTGCTGTGTAACAAAACTCAGTGGCTTAAAAAGTAATTATTTGTTATTTTTCATGAGTCTAAAATTCATCTTATTTAGGTTGACCTCCGATGGGAAGTTTTTCCATTCTTAACTGGGTTCACATTAATGTCTACAGTTGGCTAGCAGTGGCTTTGCTCCATGTATCTCTCATCGTCTTCTTCTAATGACTAACAGAACATCTAATGACTGAGATGTTCTCATGATGATAGAAAAGATACAAGAGAATAATTGGAACATGCAAGGCCTCTTGAGGCCTAGGTTTGGAACTGGGCACCATAACTACCTCATTTTTCTGGCCAAAGCAAGTCACGCTGGTATGGAAATATACTTTGCTTTCATGGGAGAAACTCCAAACCCACGGAATAGAGAAAGTAAAGAATTAAGGTCAATGGTGTAATCAATCTACCACAAAGAATTAGGGAGGAAATAAAGAGAGTTTTCCCAGTTCTGTCAATTCTGTCAAATGTAAGGTTCCATTTTTGTTAGACTAGAAAAAATGGAACAACCTTTTGCAAAATATACTAATTCTGCCCTGATGAGGGAGTGTGTGTAAAATAGAAAACTTGAGAAGTATAAGATAGAGCCTACCAGTTATTGTACAAGTGAGCAGATTGGTCCTTACAATATGTGGCCTTTCATGATAACGAATGCTTATTTTGTGCTTTCTTCTGTGGATATCTTTTGTATGGGCATAGAGCAGATTACTCTGGAAACCAGAAAACTAACTAAGCATTTCTAATCCTTGGGAGGTTTAATCTTTACTTTTCTCAGGAATGTGCAGCATCAGCAGGTTTTGTTTGTCTTAAAAATGGGGAGGATTCTAGAGAAGCTGACTGATTACTCCACAAATATCTTAAAACTGTGGAACTTTCCCTCTGGAATTATTATATGTGAATGGATTCCTACATTTTACAATGGAAAAGCATGAAATCACAGCCGGCTTGGCTACTGCTATTATTCATTTAGCAGGTTTTATTCTTTTAACAGTTAAACTTCCATTATGTTTTACTATTTGTTGCATACCATTTTTATGTGTTTCACAGTTTTATGTATTTTGCAGTTAACTATTTGAAAGGATGTTCAGTCCTTGAAAGTAAGAGTGATTTACCATTCTTGTGCTTTTGTACTAATGCTGTGTGTATTTTTTAAAAAGATAATAATAAATTCTGCTATTAAAACAAGTCTAATGACATACTATTTTTCTTGCTACCAATAGCAAGTCCTACTGTTTTAAATGTGGGGGGTGTGCTTGAGATTGTACACATGTACAACACACATACTTGAAAATGTTAGATGCTGCATCAAACACACAGATGAAACAGGTGAAAAGGAACAGAAAGCTCTGGTGATCCTTACGCGGATTTTTGAAAAACATACACATACACACACAAACAAAAGGCTATGTTGGTAATAGTACTCTATATGCTAAGTGTAGCAGAAAATAAATAATTTGTAATAAAATAAATGAATAAATAAATAAATATATAATTTGAAGGAATTCCTGTTTATTTATCAGTTTTATTCATTATTCAAAATTAATGATGCTGAATTTTAAAAGCAGATTAATTCTGATATTAGAAAGAACTTGTTAATTTGGAGAATATATGTTTCTATGCATTTATAAGAATAATTTGCAAAATTATAAGAGAGCAAAATGTTTTCTTCTATTAGATTTATTTTTATATGTTAATACATGTAAGGTAACAAAGATATCGAGAATATTGTACTTAAAAAAATAAACATCTTAGAATGCATATTTTGAAATATGTGTTGTCATCATCCATTAAAGGAAGAAGTGAAATTTTTTCAGAAATAGAATTTTTTAATTGCTTCATGAAGAATTAGTTTGTGAGTTTCATAAGAAAATCATTCTCATTTCCTTAATTTCATCACCAATAAGTATATTCAGCTTGACTTTTCACTTTATTCTTCAGACTTTACTGAGTTTTTAAAAAAGCTTACTTTGATTAATAGTAAATATGTTCACATGATTCTCACACCCAGAAGCTACCAAAGTTTCCCTTTTGTGGATATCCTTTTAGACATATTTTAAGCAAATACAAATACATGTATGTGTTTTGATCTCTTGTATTTTTCAACACAAATAGTAATATGCTCATGAACAATTTCCTCAACTTAATTCACCCTCAAGGGACAAGAATTCTCAGCATGGTGGGTAGTAACAAGAATGTATCACAGACTCTGAAGTAAGTGAGCCAAACTATATGAAAAATGGTAATATTGCAACAGTACTTTAAAGAACATAAGAATAATTTCTGTGTATACATCTAGCATGTGTTTGAAAATAATTCTCATTATTTTATAGTGTAGCTCTTATTTTGGTCATAATACAGTGACTCGTTTTCCATGTGTTCTATCACTAAATAATATGGAAAGAAACAGTTTTGTTTTATTTTTTTTTCTGCTTTTCTTGGGGAATATAAACAGTTCCTACCTTATTACCATAGCTTCTCCTCTTCTTCCTCCTCCTTTTCCTTCTTCTCCTTCTTCTCCCTCTTCCTTCTCCTCCTCCTCCACCTCCTCTTCTTCTTCTTTTTTACAGCTTATAAAGTGTTAATGAGATCCTGTAAAGCAGATTTAGTTACATTGTGTCTTTTCCATTTTATTGAAGAACAAACTGAGATTCAGAGAGATTGAATAACTTGTTCATGTCACAGAGTTAGAAATTGACAGATCCTCTTCATAAACTAAAATGAATTATTATTGTGCTTTCTTTCATAAGAATGACTAGAGAATGTGGCCGATAGAATGATAATAATATCTTGATGAATGTAGAATCTAGTAAGATATCACCAAATAAACTAAGCATGATAAAAATCTAGAATCCAATTAGGGAGCAATGAGATTTTTAATTTAATCAATTGTAGAAGAAATTAACAATAACAGGGATAGTCTTGGGTAGAATCATCCTAGAATCATTATTTTTCTTTTCCATAGGGCGTCAGAGTCCTATGGAAAAGCAGTAACTTCATCCTATGTGAGATAATAATAGTCTCCACCTAAATTGGTAGTTATTTAACCCTAGTAAAACTTTGAATTAAAAATACAGATGATGAAATAAATCAAACGTATAACATTAATGCTTTTATCTTAAGCGCAAGATAATCTGTGTTTGTCATTTAAACTGTTTTCTGTGTTTAAGAGAATTTGATATATTAACTTTGATTTTAATCTTTGACGTATAAGAGAATGAATGTTTTTACAAGTAGTATTGGAATAGAAATTATTTAATATAGTTAAGAATTTAATTTATTAGTTTAAAAAGAGTTATCTGAGTATTGGAAAGTTTTGACTTTTTAGAATTGTAAATGTGTCCTGTCTGATACATTATAAAAATATGTCATAATGTAGGTTTATTTTCATCCATTGTCCTGGGAACTTACTAGGCCACTTCAGTCCAGAAACTTTTATGGGAATTTTCTCGAATTATTTTATTAAAATTTTGTCCTATTGTTTTTGTTCTTCTCTCTTTCTTGTTCCCTTATTACTGACTACTGAATCTTTTTCTATTTGGCATTTAATTTTAATGCTTTTTTTTCCTCTATTTTCTATTCTTTGTCATTTTGATTTACTTTCTGGAAACTTTCCTCTACCCTCCAACTCCTCTTTTTTAGTTTTTCAATTTTGCTATCATATTTTTAATTCCCAGGGACATCTTTTTTTATTTTCTGAATTAAAAGAATCATCATGCTCTTATTTCATAAATACCAACTCTTAGCTCTCTGAGGAGACATTAATGATAGAATTTGATTAGTTCATAGTCTGTATTTTCTTCAAGTCATTTATTTCTGTTTGGGCTTTTGTCTTTCACATTAGAGACCTTTTTCAAATGTCTATGCATTTTGGCTGTAGGCCAAGTCTGTTGGTTTTTGTGTGAGGTATTCAATTGCTGTTTGGAAGCCTTGTTGCTTGTAGGTAGGACTGGTAGCTTTGGGCTCCATTGTAAGGTGATCTAGCTAGGTTATTTCAATGGAGAACTTCTAATGTCAGTATTTATTTTGCCTTTTTTGGGGGGCATGCAAATTCTTCAGAGAAGATTCTCTTGAACTCTTGTCTGGAGACCAGAATCCTCATTGCCAACAACTAGGGTGCCCTGTGTCTGGTGTGCTCTGGCCTGATAGAATTTCCCAGAGCAGAAACCGTCAGTCTTCTGTAGAAGAGAGTTATAAGGTAGACATGGTAGCTTAACTGCTTCTTATATCTTCAGCAACTATTTCTGTTTTCAGTTCTGCTTTTACCTTCTTATTTAGAAATACCTAAATACACAAAGTCAAAGTATTTTATGGACCATATTTTTCTTGTAGGGACTACTTTCTTGGGTCTATTAAGGCAGCTGCCACTTGTCTATCTCTTTCCTGCTTTTGTTATAGCCTCCTCTTGAGTTCTCTTGGTCCTTGTGGATTTTGGATTTTTGTTTTATCATTTTACTATCACTTTAGTGAAATTTTATGAGTGAACATGAGTTTATCTATTTAATGGGATTTTTTGCAGTACTTTCAGACATGTTTATATTTATGAATAAAATATTTTATATCCAATCTTGAGGATAAACATTTACTTCTTTAACAACACTATTTATTATTCTGTGTATTCTCAACATTATTTGTACATTTTGCAGTAGCCTATATATCTGTAGACATACACAATGTGTTAGATTTATGTGAGTAGTTATGCCAACAAGGTTGATGGGCCAACATATTTAATATTTTCATCAGTCATTTGAATGACGGCCAAGAGCATGCAATGCACATGCATTAAATTTACTAACAGAATGAGTCAGTGGTTACTTGGGCAATAGTGTCAAAAACAGAAACAAACATATAGCTAGTTGAAAAAAGAGACAAAGAACAAGGGACCATAAAAAAATAAAAATTAAATCCATATTCATTCATTGGTGTGCACTGGCTGTGTTTGAAAATGGAAGGAAAAGGCTTGTAACTGATGACAAACTAAACATGACTCAACAATATGTAAAGTTTTCATATATTTTTATATATCAAGGCAAGTTACTGTTTTTTTGTCAACAAGAAAACAGCTTGATAAAAAGCTCATAAATCCTTCTAGAATCAACATTAGTCAGGCTTTTATCATAATTTTGTTTAGGGGCCCACAATTTCAGCAAGATGTGGGGACCTTAGAAAGACTTTAGAAGAAAGCAGTAAAAATAATTAAATCATCCTGCACTATAGTTGGAGAAGAAAGCATAAAAGAATCATAGTCATTTAATCTGGTGAGGAAAAGTCCAGGAAGGAATGGGACTACAGTCTTTGTAGAAGTGAAAGAACTAAGTTTTAGGGACCCAAACCACTATTTCCTCTCATTTACATCATGGATTAGATAAGAGGGAAATTCCTAACCTACAATCTCCTAATTTTTTCTTGAAATAA
Organism: Pteropus medius; assembly: GCF_902729225.1. Taxonomy (NCBI): domain Eukaryota; kingdom Metazoa; phylum Chordata; class Mammalia; order Chiroptera; family Pteropodidae; genus Pteropus; species Pteropus medius. Next base: position 22,065,154 of record NW_024351730.1, on the reverse strand, counting down.
GGGATGCATGCCCTCCCGGGGCAAAGAGTATGTAATGAGTTATTGACTGAGAAGGGATGGCTGGAGACATATGGAACCATCAGACGCAAAGAACACTGTGCATGAAATTGGGAGGTTCTGGTTGATTTTCTTGTCTGCTATTAACTAACTGTATGATCTTTAGTGAACTACATGATGTCCCAATGCCTGAGTTTTTTTCCTCTGTAGAACAAGAAAACAGCTCTGCACCCCATTTTGTACAGCACTATTATGATAGAGAAATGAGATGATAACAAGGGAATCCTGTATCTGCCACCTGACAGAAATACGGAAATCCAATCCTTCTTTGGAACAGGGTCTGAGTAAGAATCCCAACTCAGAGGAGACTTTCTCAAACCAGGCAGATTGGCAGGGCAGTTAAACATATAGGATCTGAGAACATACTGCTACAGGCTTATATCCCACCTTAGCTTTTTACTGGTTGGATATCTTTGGACAAGTTATTGTAGTCCTTCAGACCTCACATCTTTAAAATGAGGATCATAAGAATAATGATGCAGACAGGGTAGAATTAAATAAGCTAAACTTTATAATGTATAATTGACCCTTGAATAGCACTGGGTTTAGGAGTGTCATTCCTTGGGCAATTGAAAACCTTCGTATAACTTTTGAGTCTCCCTAAACTTAATTACAGTTAGCCCTTGTATCCGAGGACTCAACCAACTGGATGTCAAACAGTATTTTCCATCTGTGTCTAGGAATCTGTGGCTGAGAATGAGAAAATACTGTTTTCGACTGGCGGTTTATTGAATCTGCAAATGTGAAACCTGAGGCTACCACCGGCCAGCTGTACTTATTGAAAAAAAATCTGTGAATAAGTGGACCTGCTTAGTTCAAATTGTGTTATTCAAGGGTCAACTGTACTTAAACAGGAGCTAGAGCTTAGTAAGTACTCGGTCAACATTTTAATTACATTCTGATCTGTGGAATTTCTGCATTTGAACATCCAGAAACCTCTATTTATACATCTGTAGTAGTACTTATCTTTGTGTCAAAGTAGTATTTTGACCTGTATTAGAGCTACTTGTACCCTTATCCTTTCCACTAGATTTTAAATAAGTTCCTTGAGGGTGGGTATTGTTTTGATTCCCTAAACACTTAGGTCTGCTTCACAGTAGTTGCTTAAAAATATTGAAAAGTTAAAAGTGAGTTTAAGTGTAAAATGTGTAATGAAATTAATTTCTATCTGCAGTGTGTGAAATTCTATGTCATTGCATTATACTTTAAAAAAAAAAAAATTTATAGGAATGCTGACATAGAAAGAGACTGAGTTTTAGAGTCCGGTAGCTATGAGCTCAGTTCTCGTTCTTCCACTGATTAGCTTTTTCATGAGTATTTTACTTTCCTGAACCTCAGTTATTCAACTCTGGCAATAACAAATACTTTGCAGAGCTGTTGTGAGAATTCGAGATTTTTAAGGTACCTAGCACAATAGCAGGTACAATAAATGAGTAGCAATAGTTTTTTGTAATTATTTCGGTAACTATCTTGGTCATCCTCATCCTTGGAAAAGCAAATCTCGGCTCCTTGTGATGTTGGTTTTAAATAATTTCTGTGACCCATCACTCCCAATACTCCCACTTTCCCTCTTTAGCAGCAGCAGTCTCTATTCCCAAGGAGTTTTAAGATGATCTCAGTGACAATCGTGCCTTCAATCCCTTGAACAAGGGATTGAAAGATGGCTGTTGTTCCTTTCTGGGCCCAGGAGTCTAAGAAAACAGGAAAGGGATGCAGTCATGTTGGCAAGGAACCAGTGTGGGCTGACTGCCTTGATAGCAATCTACAGCTGTGCTCCTTATCTGAAGCACAGCCTCCTGATTTGAAAGCAGGTGGAGTAGACAGATAGTAGAAGCACCGGTGGGAGCCCCGAATTACCAATGCAAATGAGGTTAAGGGGAACTACTGAGGTTGAGGTTGAAGAGTGGCGACAGGTCCAGGAATTCCAAAACACTTCACTGGCAATTCCATGAGTAGATTGCGCAATTTCAAAACCACTGTCTGAAATTCATTCCCTTGCCTTTGGCCCCCTGAGCAATATTCCAATCATTTTTCAAAGTTTACTTGATGAGGTACTTTCTCTACTGTACTTCAGAAGGATAAGCAAAACTTACTTTTGGGTTCCCTTTAAAACAAATACATATTTTTATTATAATACTTACAGTAGTTCTTTACATTTACTTTATAATTTCATTTCTTCGAACTAAATTGTAAGTTCCTTGAGGATAGAACAGGATATTCTTCATCTCTATATTCTTAATGCTTTGTGCTGTGTCTAGCACAGAGTATGTATTCAGTAAAAGCTTGTTAACTGTATGAATGATGCAGAAGTTGGCAGGTCAAACACTTAGGAGCCCACCAATTTCCTCTATAAACCATGCAGTAACTCAGCCTTGATGACTCACTTTCCTTATTTCTAAAAGTTGAGGTAACATGCTTTTTCTTTTCTCCAAAGTACTTTAAGGACCCATGAAAGTGGTGCTGAAAGGGATTTCACTTGCTGGATGAAATTGTCTCCTCAATGCTGAGTATGACTATCGTAAGGTGATCATGAATGTGCACCAAGTGCCAGTTTTACTTTAGATTTCGATGTTTGCTATTTATATAATGGCCATTTTATTTTATGATGAGAACATAAAATTTAGTAGAGAAAAGAAAACAGGTAATTTCAGTGACAAGTTTATTCATATATTAGGAATTTGAGGTAGCCATGTATTTCTGCCAGTATGACTGTAGACTTTAAATTTTTTCAAATTAAAAATTTTTTTTTAGTTGCTAGGTCCTCGAGTTAATTTCCTTATCTGTTGTTTTAAATTATGTGATTTGTGGATCTACCATCTTGCCTCAATTTAGGATAGTTTTTAAAACTTTCAGAATATATGAATTAAACTTTGGAATTTATAAGGAAATGATAATTTCAATAAATATTTAATATGCACTTATTTTGTAAGTTGACATTCTAGTAAAAGGAATGCACCTCTTCATTAAACTCCTGCAGGAAGGATAAGACGCATTCAGAAATCAGTGTAATTTTGGGCAGAATACCAGAAGCAACGTAAACCCTGCGCAAGGAGACTGGGATGGGGATTTAGAAAAGGCAGAGTTCGCAGGTCAATGGATTTGGTTTTGAGAGGAAGAGACTTTCAAGTTATTATGTTTGAGGCCAGCAAGTCGAAATTGACCCAAACAAAATTAATAGGGGTAGTAGGTCGTGTCTTTTAATTCTATACACTTTTTGGTTCTTGAATCCTGACGTAAATTTGTCCTCTGCGTTGGAGGTGGGGCAGGAAATAAGAGGTGTGAGAGTCACAATTTCACACTCTCCAGCTATTCCCAGGGCAGCCCGGCTCATGGACCTCGTGGAAGCCACTCAGCCAGCAGTCTTGGGATATGAACTTAGGCCTCTTAAGTAGCATGCTTGAAAAAAAAAATAAACAAAATGTTGGCAATTGTTGAAACTAGGTGATGGTTCATGAGGATTCTCTATGCTATTCTTCTCTACATTTGTGTCTGAAAATTTCCATAACGAGAGGGAAAAAAGGCAGCCATGGAAAGCCTGGGTGTTTTCTATGAGGGAGGTTGTTTTCTTTTCCCCCAACTATTATACCAAGCTTGAAGGTGCTTGCATCACTGACAGGGAGAGAACAGCATTTGCTTCCTGTCACCACATAAAGCCCCCGGAGAAGCAGAATGGTCCTTCTGAGAGCTAACTGCAGCCCGTTCTTGCCCTACAGCTAGGAGACTGGCTGGTTGATAATTTATTAATATATCAGAGCTTACAGTTTATCTATAGAGTCAGTGTGGTATAGAATATAAAATATTAAACTGGGAAGCGAAAGACTTGGCTTCAGGCCCAATTCTGCCACTTGCCAGCAAATTTTGCAGGACACGAAACACTGTTTATGGAGTGCTCCCTCTAGTCCAGGTGCTTCACTCTAGATGATGGTCAGATATTACCTTGTATATAACATCTGTAGAATAGAGATCATCTTTACCTACATCAGTGGGTGGTTTTGTTGCACAAACAAAATAATACATGTAAATAGCTTATGAATATATGATATTCATGTATTAGCAAGTATTACTCACTAAAAGTTGAATATTTAAAAATAGCCTATTAATAGAAACTTGCCAGTAAATAGTTCTTCAAAATAACTGATATCACATACTTAAGTTTTCATATGAGCTTATTGAAAGGGCCTTCTTTTCAAGTAGTAAACCAGTGGGTATGAATGATTACTGATTAAGCCGTTATATATTCTAATAAAAGCATCATTACATATATGAGTAGTAAAATGGACTTAACTAAGAGTTTTCTAAGAATTTATCTCACAAAATTGTAATGTGTGCTTGATTTGCATTTAATATATACTTCTTGTCCCAGAGACCTTGGCAGAAGCTTTCTCCTATTGATATCACTCAGTGATTTTTCTTTAGTTGAAAGGAAAAGGAGGAAAGCAGCTGTAGCTTTGACACATATAATTGTACCCCATGTAATAGCAGTAGTTATGTATGGGCTGTTTAATTTGAAAGCAACATCAGTCATGCAAATTTCACATCAATTGAAAATGACAGGAGAAAAAGGTCTGTCAAATGGAAGAGGTAAATTACTAGGATTAAGTGAAGGAAATTATTTCTAATATTCTATAAAAGTATAGCTAGAAAGTAATGAGAAATAAAAAGTTAAAAAGTACTTTGGTGTAAAGTTAAAATGATACTTAAGTACCAAATTGGGCTCATTTCCATTTAGTAATTCAGAAAACTCTGGTAACACTCTGGGTTGTATGTGTAGCAAATCTCAGTAAAAATTTTAATCCCTGTTTGGAAAAATACCAGTTGTAACGATGTGTCTCCTTAATGTAAATTGGGTGTGGACCATAAGGTTGTGAAGCCAGCTAAGCCCACACTGATGTGAGAGTGATTATTTGGGGACATTCCACTGAGCTCTGGGGGATTGGAGAATGAAGGTAGCAGGAATTTGTGAATTGAGTTTTTATATCTTTTATATACAATCTTTTGTTTATTTCCTTGCTTAGAAAGATAACTGTATTCTTCCAATTTTATAAGTGTATCTAGTTGGGCTGCAAATATCACATGTGTCTGTAATCTAAAGTAATTTTTCTTATTCTTAGAGGAAATCAGAAAATAAAAATGAAATCTGAGAACACACTTCAGAGAAACCAAACCTAATGCATGTACATGGCTCACTCAAGTCCACCTCACGGTGTCTCGGAGTGAGAGGACTGCAATACCTCAGTTTTCTTCTCTGCTACATGAGTACTGAAGTCTTTTCTAGGTTTAGAATATAACAGCCCACATTGTAAAGCTCTCTTTCTTTTTATTGCTTTAAAATCTTATTTTGCAGAGAACCTGTATTGAAAGGAATTGTACTTATACTATATTTACTATAAAATAATATTTTATTTTTATAACAGGGAAATAGATGGAAAGGGTGGTTATTAATTGTGGAAGATAGAATGTGCAACAAACTAATGTCTTCTGTATTTAGACTGCAATAGCTAATCAGATAATTTAGTATAAACGAGAAACTATTTCAGTGGTGCTACCAATGTTTAGGTGATGTTAGTCTAAAGAAAACTAAACAGTTTATCAAAGAAGCACTGGCATTTAGGAATATCCATTCTGATTCTACTGACAAAACTTTATTTCTTTTAAAAATCATTTAAAATCTAAGGGATACATTATCTTAATTCATAGAACAGGGCTCTCAAATTAGTTGACTTTAACATTCCTTTCAGGTCTATGATTTTGGACTTTGGGGATCTGTATCAAATTAGAACACTATACTCTGATGACACTTATTACTGATACTTTCTGCTCTATTCTATGATGACAGACTTTTTATTTCAAAATTTATTTTAGAACTTAATTATTGACACCTTTATTTTTAAAGGTGACAACAGAATATTTTTTAAAGTGACTCTAGGGTACAAATAACTGTACTCCTCTCACATGTGCATTGTCAAGAGCATTTTCCAATTTTTCGTTTCTCCATTGATTGACAGGGTAGAACAGTGCTTCTTGTGCTGCAAAGGATTCCCTTTCAAAATTGAGAACAATGGTAGATCTTCAGCCAAGCTTCCACTCTACATAAGATTTTAAAAAATAAAATGAAATAGAGATTTGCATATATAATTTGAGCAGAACAAAGCCAAGCAAATTTTATAAGCTGAGAGTTTGAATTCAAGCAGAAGTCTTTACTTAACACCTGGCAATTTAGAAATAGGCTAAATAGAAGCAAATGCTGAAATAACTCGAGATGCCTAGAGGAACAAGAGAGGAAACCTCAAAGAAGACCCACAGATTCAAGTACACACACACACACACACACACACACAAGCCACTTAAAAATAATAAAAAGGGAAAAACTTAATCTAGCATTTGCCTCAAGATAGACACATGAGTTTAGCTTTCTGAAGAGGAAGGAATCTAAACAATTTACGACTTCTCTGAGGGAGGAGGCTGGTATCAGTGAGTGTACCCCAGTGGGTACCGCACACTGGCCAGCATCTGCTGTGATTATCAGTACTCATGCTGCACTGGTCCATATTTTTCATAGTACCTCTGACCTATGGAAAGGATTCCCTAGACCCAAATGTAGATGCTATTCATTCTGTCAAAGTGTCTTGAATGTTCTTGTCCTACAATCACCAGGGACAAGCTAGACTAATCAGAACTATTCTCCAAATGAGTAAGATTTTCAAATACATTGAAGAGCAAACACTTGAGAATCGCCATGTATTTAAGGGAAACAAGTGCTGCCAAATTCAACAAATGGAAACTCTAATATTGAGGAAATGGAGATAATTCAGAGAAATAAATAAATAAAGGTTTGTAACAGGCATAATTAATATTTCCAGATTTGAATGGATAAAAGACAAATAGTTCTCTAAACAGGGAAAAACCAGTTAGAGTTCTTGCAAATAAAAACAATCATAACCAGCACAAAACATTTCAATTGATAAATTAAATAGCTGAAAGGACAGAATTGAAAACCAACTCAGTAAATTGTAAAATCAAGTAGATAGTTCACACAGAAAGCAATGCAAAACAGCCGAGTGTTAATTAGAAAGTGTATTAGCTTCCTATTGCTGCTATAACAAATGACCACAAACTTAGTGGCTTAAAACAATCCATATTTATTATCCAGAAGTTCTGGAAGTCAGAGTACTAAAATCAAGGTGTCAACAAAGCTGTATTCCTTCTAAGAGTTCTAGGATAGATTTTTTTCTAGCTTCTAGAGGACGCCGGCATTCCGTGGATTGCGGCCCCTCTCTCTATCTTCAAAGCCAGCATCACAACATCTTCAAATCTTTCTCTTTGTCTCTGACCTCTGCTTCTGTTGTCACATCTTCTCTGACTCTGATACACCTGCCTCCTCTTTTAAGAGCTCTTGCGATTACATCAGGTCCACCCAGATAATCCAGGATGATCTTCCCATTTCAAGATCCTTAACATAAAACACCTGCGAAGTCTCATTTTCCGTGGAAGGCTAGATGTTTTCAGATTCTGGGTGGTACTGTGTGGACCTCTTCGGGTGTGGTGGGGTGGGCTTCATTCCATCTACTGCAGAAAATAGGAGAAAAACTTTAAAAAGAATAAAATATAAACCTTGAATATCCATATTCATGTAAGAGCAATGCCCCAGGATAGTAAGGAGAGTATAGATGGGAGAAAATGATCAATTAAATAAGCGAAGAAAAACTTCTAGATCCGAAGAAAGGCAATATATCTTTAGATTGAGAGGACCATGTGAAACTAAGCAGGTTGTATAAAAAGAGACTTACAGCTAGACACTAGTGAAAAGTCAGATTTCCAAGGATAAAGAAAAATAGCTAAAAGCTTTCAGAGACAGCAGCTTAAAAACGAATGAGTGAAAATCAGATTTTCAGGCTTTTATTAATCATTACTGAGTATAATAAGCAATATAATAGGGTCTTCAAATTTTTGAGATAAAATTATTTTAAACTTAGAAGTCTGTTCCCAGTGAAGTAGCATTCATGGGTGAAGACTAAGGATATTTTCGGACATGCCAAGCCTTAGCACTTTTTCCAATCATAGAACCTATTTGAAAGAGTTGCTTGAGGCTGTAGCCTAGTAAAAACAAAAGAAAGTAAGAGGTAGAGAAAAACAAGGGCTGCAAATAACACGAGAGCAAAGGTACCAGTAAAACTAATGAAGTCTAAATAATTGGTGCATATGTTAAAAAATAATAATCTGAAATTTAAATCACAGACAATTATAATGTAGATGCTGGCAGAGATGGTATGGGTAATGAAGGAAGGAAGTGAAATGAAGCCAAGGTTTGTTGTTGTTGTTGTTGTTTTGCTGGGCATGAAAAAAATATCTTAATGTAGTTTATTTTTGCATTTTCTTGATCAATGTTTTAAAAATTAACTCGAAAGATTGGATCGACAATATTCTGTTAGTGTGTTTTGAAAGAGATATTCTCATATGCTATTGGAAGGTAGATATTTTGTCTTTTTTGGGGGGGCCATTTTGTAGTTCCTTTCAAATATTAAAATGAATATATACTTTGGCCTAGCAATTTCATCTCTAAGAATTAATCCTATAGAAATCTTTTTATATCTGCAAAAAGATTTGCAAGAATGTTATATGGCATTTTCAAAATTATAAAAAATGGAAAATAAACCTATACGGACTAATTAGATTAATTATGAATAACTATGCCCGAGGTAAAAAATAAAATCAAATATTATAAATGTTTGCAGACATAGAAATATCTTCTAGTCATACCTTTAAAAAAAGTAACAGAATTACAGGTATAATTCTATTTATTGCAAATGTTCCTGGAAAAAATATGTATATTGATATGTAAGCAATTATAGAGTTGAGTCTGGAAGACTATGGGCCAAATTGCTAACATTTATTATCTTTGGAGAGAAGAGATGATTCGAGAGATGATTTGCTTTTAATTTAGTTTCCTATTATTTTATAATAAGAATATTTATGTATTGTGCATATCACTTATATAAGATTTTAAAATTCAAAAATAGCAGAATTCCTTGAAATCCCTCACTCAAGGACAATCACTGCTGTGAACAGTTTAATGAGCATATATCCAGACTGCCTGATTATAGAGTGTGCACATAGATAAATTTACCACAAAAGGAAGCATACATAATGCATTTTTAAAGTCATTTTTAATTAAACATTTTTTATTTTGATGTAATTGTAGAGACACATGCAGTTTTGAGAAATACTATAGAGAAATTTCAAGTACACTTTACCTTGTTTATCCCAATGGTAACATACTGTAAATCTATACAATATCACAACCATGATATTGACATTGAAGTCAAGGTAGAGAACATTTCCATCTCTATAAGAATACCTCGTATTCCCCATTTATAGTCATATCTACTTCCTTCTCACCTTCTACTTCCTACTTAACTCCTGGCAACCACTAATATATTCTCCATTTCTATAATTTTGTCACTTTAAGAATGTTATATAAGCATAACAGTATATAATCTTTTGAGACTGGCTTTTTCACTCAGAATAATTTTCTAGAGGTTTATACAGATTTTTCATGATCGATAGTCCATTCCTTTTTATCAGTAAGTAGTATTCCACAGTATGGTTGTAACCATTTATTTAGTCAATCTCTTATTGAAGAGTGTCTGGATTGTTTCCAGTTTTTGGCTATTACAAATAAAGCTGTAACAAACATTGGTATACAGGTTTTCTTGTCAATGTAAGTCTCCATTTCTCTGGAATAAATATCCAGGAGTACAATTGCTGAGCCTTATGGTAGTTTCATGTTTAGCTTTTTTTAAAAACTGCCAAATTGTTTCCCAGAGTGACTGTACTCTTTTATATTATTTCCTTCTTTCCAATCTACATACCTTTTATTTCTTTTTCTTGTTTTATTGCACTGACTAGAACTCCAGCACTGTGGTGAGCGAGAGTCCTGGAGCAGACATCCCTGCCTTTTCCTTATCTCAGAAGTAAGGCGTTCAGCCTTTCACCCTTAAGTATCATGTTAACCGTAGGATTTTTGTAGATGTTCTTTATCAAGTTTAGGATGTTAATGTCCATTCTTATTTTTTTGAAGTTTTTTTTTAGTCATGATTGGTGTTAAATTTTGTCAAATGCTTCTTCTGAATCAATTAGTATGATATGTGATTTTTTTCTTCCTTAGTCTGCTAATATTGTAGCTTACATTGATTGATTTTTAACTATTGAACCAGGCTTGCATTAGTGGGTAAACTCTGTTTGAACTTGGTGTATAATCCTTCAATATATTGCTTAATTTTCTTTACTAATTTTTTGTTAGGGATGAGAGATATTTTTCTATAGTTTTCCTTGTTTTTTATACTGTTTTTGTCTAGTTTGGGTATTAAGATAATACTAGTGTCACAAAATAAATTAAGATGTGCTCCCTCCTCTTCTATTTCTGGAAGAATTTTGTTTTATTTTTCAATTGGTGTTACTTCTTTAGAATGTTCCCGCCTTATATAGGTAAGAGGTTATTTCTCTTTCACTGTTTTAAAGATATTTTCTTTGTTTTTAGTTTTCAGAAGTTCGACTATCAGGTATCTTGGTGTGGATTTTCTTTGGTTTTTATTATTTGGTATCTATTCAGCTTCTTAAATTGATAGATTCATGTTTCTGGCTAACTTGGGGAATTTTCATTCATTATTTCTTCAGGTACTTTTTTATCCCTACTTCCCCTCTGCTCCCATCTCCTTCTGGAACTTTGTCAGATAATTGTAACATCTTTGTCATTTCAGTGTTAGCATTTATTGGTTGTCTTCTTTTTATTCAGCTTGAGATTTTTCTGAATAATTTTTTATTGAAACTTTGTCATTTTCATATTACGTTGTGTTAGATTTTGTATGCTGTGTCTTATTTAAACCCTCTGTTAACTGACTTTTTTTGGATGCTGCTCCAGCAGGGAGAAGGTGGCTCTACCTCATTACAACCTCATGCCAGGTGGAGACAGAAACTCAGATTCCCCACTTGGCCTCTTTTGATATCCAAAATTGGTGGCATTCTTTCTAATTGCTGGGCAGGGGTGAGACTTCTGGCTCCCTCATGGTCTCTCCTGATTCCTTGGTTACTCCTTGTTCCTGCTAAGTGAGTGACTATGAAAGTCCTGAGTTTCTATTAAGCTTCCTCTGACACCACCCCAGGGAGAAGGTGAGGGTACCTCATTACTGCTAGGTGATGATGGAGGTAGGTTCCCCCCATGGTAACTACTGTCACCACAGTGTGTGAGTAACAGTAATCAGCCAATAATGATAAAAATCTCAGCTTTACTTGGCTTTCTCTAATACTTGGTGGGGTGTTGGAGTGCTTCATTACAGCCTCGTGAGGCTAGAAGTCTAGGCTCCCCATTCGATGTTTGCTGGCCTGAGTAGGAGTGGGATCTGAAGTTTTCTGTGGTGTTTGGCTGGAGGAGAGCAGTTATTGTCTAAAAGTTTTGCTCTTGATTGGCTGCCCCTTTCCTGGTTCTTTGGCTAGAGAGACTAGGTGTTTGTTTGGGCTACTTTTGTCTGCAGCCAATGACATTGTTGGATTGCCAACTTCTGCTCCAAATCTGAGATAAGGCAAAAAGAAAATCCAGAGAGTTCACCACTGTGTCATTTCTTGGGTCCTGATATCCCCAGCTAGTCTGCCTTCTTCTTCCCACCTTTCAGAGTCTTCTTACGGTAGTTTAATTATAATGTGCAAGGTTTTTAGTTGTTCTTATTTGGAAGAATAGGGAGAAGCCTGTCTCTCCATCATTCCAAAAGCAAGAATCCTATAATAAATCCTGATAAAGCAAAATTCATTTTACAACGTACTTTTGCACTCAATAATATGTTGTGAAGATTTTCTAGTCAAATGAATACTGATTGACATCACTCTTTCAGTGGATGAATATTCCATTGTGCGATTATTACCATAGTTTCCTTTTAACCAACAGGTTATTGATATACATTTAGATGTAATAAACAATACTGTGATGAACATATCTGAATATAGAGGCCATGTTCTTTTTTGTCTACTGAAATTCAAAAAGCTGTGTAAACCAAAAATACTTTATAATGTTTGGTGCAAATTCATTTTGTGGCAAAATCTGACTAGAATTCACCCAAGACTATTTATAATCTTAATTTATCCAGCTTGATTCAACACTTCATGTTTGCTATGGAAATATTGAGATGTTTGGTTATAGTTTGCTGCCCAGACTCTGCTGGGGATTGTTGGGAAACATGTGGTCTATGTATCTTATTACTTTCTAAGATCCAATTGTTCTAAGTTCTAACTCGACTCTTTCGAATCTTCTTAAGATGACGTCCCAAGAGACTGATTGTTAAATTTAGTTCATACTGTCAGATTGCACTTCTAACATATGGTACTATGTGTTTCTCACAGAACATAGGAGTATACATCATTTTCACCTGTTCTTGACAACACTGAACATTGTCATACGATGGTTTAAACTTCATTTATTCTTTGTGGGATTATAAGTAGAATCTATAAAAGTACATTTCAGAAAAATCTAGAAAATACAGAACACTATAAAGAAGGAAATTAAAAATGCTTATAACATCTTTTTTCAGAGGTTTTAATATTTTGGCTTATTTTCTTCATATCTACTTTTAAAATACAAAATTGGAGTCATGCTATATGTAGAGTATTTTTTCCATTTTTTCCATTAGTGTTATATAGTAAACAATTTCCTCTTTCTCTAAACAGTCCTGTAGAGTATGATTTAAATGATGGTATAGTTTTTCATTGAATAGATATACCATGATTCAGTGGTATATCTAATTCCATGGGCAACGTCATTGTTTCCAGATTGTCCCATTGTAATTACATTGTTATAAATACAGTTATACACATTCCAAAGTATAAGGGTTGAAAAGAAGGAGGTTTGGCTAAAGCCTAGTTTATACCTCTTAAAATTGATATTTCATGGTTTCCAAAGGTATTTCGGTTCACTCTGATTATAGTACTGTTATTTTCATAAGAACGTTACACAAAGTATATATTGAGAGAAATTAGTTTTAGTTTCTTTCTCCCTCACTTCTTTCTCTCCTTTCCTCTTTCCGTTTGTCTCTCCCTCCAGAAATGTTTACAAAAAAAATGATTGAATCCTGTTTTCAAGAAGCTCAAAGTAAAGGAGGAGATAGACTTTCAGGCTTCATGTTACTCAACTTGGAACCATGAAAAGCCACTTGAATTTCTTGTGCTTACTATCTTCAACTATAAAGTGAAAAAGTTGAGCTAGTAATTATTCCCAGAACTTAAACTCTTATGTTTTCCTTTCTTTAGTCCATCGTAATATCACTAAAGTGATGTCTTCACCATTTTTCCAGGTTTTTTTTTTTTCTGTTCATTTGCATGATTTTTGGGGATATTGTTTATTTTATTATTTAAAAAAAAATTCTGGCAGGACTTTCTGTGAGTAAAGAATATGGGGGAGGGTACATTCTTTAGATTCAGGTGAAGATTTTTCTATATTTTATTTTATCTATCCTGGGGTGGGTGACCCACCATCCTGAATTTCTCAGTACACTATATATTATACAGATTGTGTGCCAACTCTCTCCTTTTATAGTCATTTAGTCTATCTGGTCCTCAGTTTCCTTACTTGTAAAACAGAGAGAAAATTACTACCTTGCAGTTTTTCCTTAAGAGATAAGTGAGGTAATGAGTGGGAAAGTCCTCTGTGAACTAAGTCCCACAGAGAACTAGCTGAACAGAGGGGCCTCTCACCACTAGATGGCAAAGTGGAGGCATGGAGTTCGTTCATTATTCTTTGAACCAGGTTGACTTTGCTCTTCCACACTCTTCCACTAGTATCTGTTTCTTTCCCACACTTATTAATCCACCCTTCTGATGCTACTTTCTTAGCTTCCAAGACCTCCAGTGGTATTTTGAAGTTATCCTCCCTTAAGCTGTCAAAGGAAGAATTTTTGGTTAGATGTTTGCAATTGTCTATCACCACTCCTCAGGAACTTTGCTGGCTCACTTGCCTTGACTACTCAAAAGTCAAGTCAAGCCTGTCTGTCTTCCTCCCAAGTTAAGAGCCAATACCATTAAACTTTCTCCATATGCTCATGTGGCTCTTGGCATTTTTTTGGAGGTCTGACATCAAGAATACCCCTGAGGGACTGAGTGTCAAGGTAAAGAACACTCTACCCCCTAGCACCTAGGAAGTCAGTTCAGCCTGATCTCACTGGAGTGTGAGTGGTTTAGTACTTTATAACAGATTGTAAAACTCTCTGTAGTTTATGTGTGATAAGAACAGTGATCAGATACAGTTTGTCACTGTTTGCTTTTTAGATAAACTTCCCATTGGAAATCAATACAATCAAAGTATGAATGAAGGAAAACAGTTACTGTCTTATATGCGATGATTAGAACATGTGTAGATATGCAGTGGTACCTCCTAGGGTAGGAAGGGCTTAACATTGACAAAGTGCTCCAAACAAAGGGCTGTCTTTGCAGATAAGCAGAATAGATGGTCCTCTGAATATGTGATCTTCAAAACAAGTGTTAAAATTTTTCTTTCTAAAAATGTCTCCCCCATAGTCTGGTTGGAATGCTCAGACTTCCACCATTTGGGTTTAAAGCAGTTTCTCATTGTGTGCTAAAATTAAGCTAAGTAATAACTAAGGTCAAGTTAAGGTCCCTTAAACATGGTTACAGACTGTGTTTTGATGGAGTCAGAGCATGGGATATTTTAGAGGAAGAAAAGAAACTAGAGCATCAGATGGTATCTGATAATACTGAGTGTCTACAAGGAGGTGGAGTGTAGGCTTAAGGATTTATCAGCAGGTTAAATGAGATGATGTGTATGAAGTCCTTAGCCCAGAGCCTGACACAAGTACGTCTTCAATAAATGTTATTATTACTACAGTGTGCTTCGCAGATTGATGCTGGGGCAACAACAGAGAACAACACAGATTTAGTTCTTGCCCTCAGGGAGCTAAAGTTGGGTAGATGGGCAACTAACCAAAATGTATAATAAGGTATATGATAAATACTTGCTGGAGGAAGTTCAGAGTAGGGTGTTTGAGCAGCTTAGAACAGGGCACACATTTCAGTATTCCGACTAGAAGAGCCTTCCAGAGAAGATTGTTGTCTGTTCTGTGCCCTGAATGAAGAATGGGTGATGAGGGGGAAGAGAGGAGAGGAGAGTTTTGAACACAGGGAACACATACGTGAAAATCCAGAACCGCGATCAAGCAGGGCATGAGCTGAGAGCTGAAAGTTTAGTTGGAGAACAGAGTACCAGTTGGTCACCATATGGAATTGAGGCTGAAGAGGTTGGCAGCAGAAGGGAGAGTGGAAAGTGGTGGGCATTAAAGTCATATCAACAGTCGTTTGAAGCTGGAACTGTTTGCTCTGAAGTGAGAAAAACCTTAGTCACCAGCACAAATCTGCCAATTGTTTTTGGAACATTGATGCTGCAATTAACTTTTATTGAATTTGGGAGAAAACTGAATATTCTGATCACCACTTTCGTGCTCTGAATCATATGCTGCAACTAGAATTGTTGTTGCTTCTCTCCTTACAACTCTTCCTTTTCTCTTTTCCTCAGAAGGATCAGTGATACGAAGGTCACTTCACTTGCATTTCTCAATGTCTATCATGTGTGGGACCACAAAGAAGAACAAGAAAGGACTACTAAGTATAGAAGGAGACACAGCTGAATAAACAGGAAGTTTAAAACTGTTAAAAATTTAAAAAATAATAAGTATACAGAAAAAGTAAATAATACACATCATGTCATATCTGCTCCCAACCTCTGCTGAGGTAACCAATGTTAACAGATCAGGGTATATCCTTTTAGACCTTTCTCTAAGACCAAATAAAGTTATACATACATAAAGATCTGTTTCCTTGTTTTCAAAGGGGCTATACTTCATACATTACTTTGAAACTTGCATTCTCATTTAATGATTCATCATGGACAATATTATGTTTTAGAAGCATAAAGACTTATTCCAATCTTTGTAATGCTGCATACTATTCTGTAATACGATGTGCTATAATTTAATCAATTAATCCACTCTTGATGGACCTTCAGATTGTTCTCAGATCACACTATAAAAATTCTATCATGAGTTATGTGTATTTATAAGTTTTTCTAGGTTTTTTCTATGGGTTGTCATAGTAGGTGCCAAAAAATGGGTTGAATGAATTAACACATGTTTATGGGAACTCCACATTGCCTCTTTTGAGGATGCCAGGTTCTTTTTTCTTTCTTCTGAATCCTTGGGAGCAGCTAATATTTAAGTTTTGGGTGGAGGGAGTGGTGGTTTTCAGCTTTGACCCTCTTCAGCCTTATTAAGGCATCATAAAAGCCAGCCGCCCTCAAACTTGTTGGTCTCAGGACCCTTACATTCTCAAACATTTTTGAGAACCCCAAAAAGCTTTTTTGTTAATGGAAGTAATATCTACCAGTATTCATCCTCTAGAAATTAGAACTGAGAAATTTTTAAAAATTTATGATTTCACTTAAAACTAGTAATAATAAATGCATTACATATTAACATAAATAACATATTTTTAAGAAAAATAGTTATGATTATAAAAACAAAAAATTAGTGAAAATAATGGCACTTTTTTTTGCATACTTCTTTAAAATCCAGCTTAATAGATGACAGCTGGAGTTTGATATCTGCTTCTGCATTCTGGCAAATTGTTTTGGTTGAATAATATAAAGAAAGTTTGGGCTCAAATGAATATGTGATTGAAAAAGAGGAGTCTCTTAATAGAATTTTGAGGTAATTGTGGATATTGTTTTTTGATCCTACACCAAAATTTGACAAGTGGTAGTTTCATAAAGATTATGTGTAATGTGGGATCAGAAATTGTATCACTAAATGTGTACCCTGTTACACTAAAATTAATTGTTCTGTCTTGCTTTTTGAATGGATCTTTTACTCATACATTGGTCATTTAAAAAGTATTGGTTCCCTGAATTATGATAGAGCTTTCAAATGCAGTTGTTAATATCATTACCAGTCTCATCAGAAAAGCTTTCAGTGGTAGGAAGGTGTCAGGTTCCTAGTGGTAAATACTAGTTTTCTAAAATCCTAACTTCTACTTTAAATCTCAAAGGTTGTCACTGGAAATATATATTGTTAATTATTTTCCTTGAAGTAACAGACTTAATTCATTCATTTTGAGTAAAATGGTGCTCCATGAAAAAGGGCTAATTTAGCTTATAACCCAAACAATCTCACAGGCGCCTTTTCTTGAGTCTATCTTTATACTTCCGTGTGCAGCAGCAATGCCTCTTAGATACCTCTTGTTTATTTGATCCATAAAATATTAAAAAGATGTGCCTTCGGTGGTCATGATTTAAGAAAATCAGTATGTTTTCCTGTATCGTCAAGAAAATTCTTTAATGTAACTGGCCCCTTTTTTCCTGCAAGTGTGTGACAATGACGAAATTAATAATTACTTCTACAATTTGGTGCCATTGCCTTGACTCATGCTAAAGCTCCATAATTTTATGCTCGATTGCTTTTGTACAAAAAATGCAAATACCAACACAGTGAAAAAGGATTTGATCTTATTTTGAAAATATGTGGACCTTACTAACTCCTTGAAAAGGTTTGGGTACCCTCAAGGGTACAGTCAGTGTTGAGAGCCACTCTTCTAGATCAGTGCTTCTCAAATATCAATAATATGAAAATTCCCTGGAGATCTTATTAAATTACAGATTTGAAATCAGTCATCTTGAGGAAAGACTGAAAAGTTGTGGCTGTTACAAGTTCCCACATGAAGATGATGCTTCCTGTAGGTGCCTACCTTTTAGGAGCAGGTCTCTAGAACTGTGCTGTCCAATACAGTAACCACTAAACTATGTGTGGCTACTTTAATTTAAACTTAAAGTAATTCAAATAAAATAAAATTAAGCATACAGTTAATCAATCATATAAATCACATTTTGAACACTCAAAGTGGACACAATAGAGAACATTTCAGTCATCACAGAAAGTCACTGGACAGTGCAGCTCTAGATTGTTTACATGGAGTTAATAATGATAGGCTCATGTAACGGAGTTCATTTAAATTGGAAGCTATCCTTCATGTTAATCAGAAGCTATCCTTCAAAACAAATGTGGGGGTAACATTATAAATAACTTTAATTTTCTGATTGGTGCAACGAAGGCAATAAGATTTAAAAAAAATTTTTTAAACGCAATGGCTTCAAGTTGCCTGACCAATTTCTCATAAACTTCCTAATGCCATGCCTTTCTTTATGAGCTACATAAGCTGATATTACCAAGACTGATGCATGATATGCCATCTTTGTGAGAGAAAGGATTCTATTTAAAAGATTAAATGATTATATAACTGATACAGAGATAGAAAAATCCTTACTCATTGTAAATGATTCACATAACAAAAACATGGTCCTCTATACAACTGACAAGGAATAATTTCAGTGAGGGGCGTGGGGGGAAACTTCACTAGGGAGAATAAAAGGTTATACCTCAGAGGTTAGCAGGTGGGATAGTGTTTCTACTGGGCAAACGCCAGTCCAGACAGCATGCCGGGAGGCATTCCTTGGAGTTCACTTGGGCGCTTCTTGCTCTGATAAGACCCGGCCAAACTCTGCATACCCCAACGACTCAAGGAAACATTTCAAGGTAGGCTTTCCAAAAGCATTCCTAGTCTGCAAAGTGTACAGGCTGAGACAAGCCTTGTTGGAGTGAAGAGCAAATGAAAGCTAATCAAAATAAGAAGAGAAAAGTGGAGGAGGTCATTCTAGATATTACTATGGGATCTTCCTTAGGTTATTATTTTCTGTAACCTCTATAAGTACAGTTTACTATATACTTGTAATATACTATATACTTGTGAATGTAGCACACCTGAAACACAGCTTGTTATTTGGGACTATAAGAATATCACAATAACAAAGCAAAAAGCCTTTTTCTAAAGCATTCCAGTTTTAAAAGTGTATATGGTGCTGAATAGTCTGGGAGAAACAAACATTCCTACCTTGTTATTGGTCTTTCTTTATGTAACTAATGTACTTCTATAAAATTATTCATTGAGAAATAATAGACAAAGAGAGTGTTCCATCAGTCTTGGCCACTGGTTTGGCAGTGTTCAAAAGCACAGAATTAGCACCTCTTGTAATTTCACCCTCCAGAGTAGGTGCAGATATTGCTCTTGTTAGTTTAATTCTCATTTGAGTAGATATGTTGTGGCTTTGAAACTTTTCAGACATCAGTAAAATAGCCCCACGAGGAGCAGATTGATGAACGCCTTTGGAATCTACATCTAAGACGCATGTTTTTCTAAAGAACATGCTGCCACATTACCTATCACTATGTGATTTTTGAGTCTGGTACCACCATTCTCTCAGTCTCCCAGCTCCCACATTCACAGCTTCAGAGGCAAGTGTTAATTAACTGTGTTATCTTGGACCCTGAAGTCACATCTCAGTGGTCACCATTATTGTAGGAGGGCAGCCCCGGGGACATCGTTTTTGTTATTTTGTTAAAACGAAAATAGAGACATTTTAGGTAAAAAGCAGGACTTCCTCTTGCTCTTTGAGGTGGAGGTGGAGAGTTAGGGGAAGCGGATGTGCCACACTAAGCTGG
The DNA here is from genome assembly GCF_902729225.1 of Pteropus medius. Lineage (NCBI taxonomy): Eukaryota > Metazoa > Chordata > Mammalia > Chiroptera > Pteropodidae > Pteropus > Pteropus medius. The sequence continues at coordinate 22,045,502 of NW_024351730.1, read as the reverse complement.
CATTCTTGCAGACAACCTTCTATGAGAGCTCAATGCACAGTGCCTGCCCTTCTCAGGCAGATGTGGCCTCTTCAGTTCACACCAGTCCCTACTTGGGCCACTTGCCTCAGTTTCTCTACCTGCTTGGGCCCCACATTTGCTTGTGCAGCTCCTGCTTTAGTGTACCGATCTCTCATCAGCCTCGTAACCTAGTATACTATGGGCATTAGAGTGGTAACTGTTCAACAGTGCCATGGTAAGAAATGCCAGCTTGTAAAGACAGGAAAGCGGTGGCCAATTCTCCTCTGCTACTTTTCGATGAATGATTGGCATCTACTAAGAAGCTAGTATGTGCCAGACCATGAGTTAGGTGCCAGCAGATAGTGGGCTTTCCAAACTTATCTGTCAAAAAAAAAGAAAAAGAAAAAGAAAGAAAATAAAGGGATAGCTTATGAATTTCTTATAACCAAATGTATTAATGTTTACATTAGGACTTGAGAAGCTTAATATTAAATATGATGAAGTAAACCCTAAAGGCAAGCATGAAAGTTTTTAGAAATCTCTATCTATTCTTCCTTAAAAGCAAAATGATTTGAGTGTTCACACGTCTGCATACAGACTTTTGTTTCTTGTCGGTTCAGCATCATTATCTTACACTTGAATGTGCTCTAAAAACGTTGTATAGGAATTTGTATAAAACCATGGATTTTCAGACTTTATAGTTTACTTAGGGCATTATCCAAGGGTAATTTTCTTGCTAATTAAAGATTGCCCTAGAAACTAATTTTCATATCTACCCTTGGGTAAGATGCTATTGCATAGTATTTATTAAAGATTCTAGGTATCAGCATTACTTTAAAACTGTATTATAGAGAGACTAGTCAAGAGTCTTGCAACAGGTGAAATTTTAATCTTGAGTAGTTTGAAATGAGACTGTTAGTTTTCCCTTTTTTTGTCCAAAGTTTGCATCACTTGGTACAATTATTAGATAAATGAAGTATTTGTAGCCAAAATCTACAAGGATACAAGAGTTGTTCTCTATACTTGCAACTGGGTTTAATTTTTTTTCAACTAGAAACAAATGTCTTAACTACTTATTCTCAGAAAGAGTAACTAACTCATCATCAGCTATAGAAAAACAAAGATAACAGGCATTTACAAATGTGTTAAGTGACTACTCTAATACATTCTTACCGTGAAAGCAATCTCTTCAACTATTTAAAGGTGCATTTTACAGCTTCTGAGTTAAAGATATTATTTTGTCTACTACAAAGGCTCAAAATGTACCACAGTTTTTGAACCATGTTTTGATATTTCTTTATTGTTAAATATGAGGCACTGCAAAAAAATAGAAGTGCCTTGAGCCCCTCTAAATCTCTGAGAAACCCCAAGTAGTTTGCAAAGTGTGCAAGCTGAGACGAGCCTAGTTGCAGTGAAGAGCAAATGAAAGCAGGTAAAGTTATTTTTAATTGACAACTTAGAATATTAGTGGGTGAGGTACAATTAAGCTGTGAATTAATTATAATCTAATTCTTGCCAGAAGTTCTTTCAGAGGCAACCTAATCAACATGTCAGTTCTTCCTAGCCTTGTTCTTTAGCTTTGTCCCTAAGTTACCTGAGGAAAAGTACTAATCCACGTGATACCAGCCAGGCTGTACTATTCAGCTCTGCAGAAATGCTGTCACTGTGTTAAGATTTCTTCCTGACTCCCAGCTTTCCTAAACTGCTAGAATCTCAAAGATTCACTTTAGCTGTCATTTATTCCATTTCCTTCATTTTGGAAAAAAAGAAATCAAGGCTCAAGAAGGGAATGACTTGCTCAAAACTTGTAAAGATAGTGAGTGGCAGAATCAGATATCCATCTCTCTTTTCCTTTATGTGGCAACCCCTTGGGAACGGTAGTCTCTCTAGCCTCTTCTGTCGTATATCCCTTCTCCTCCATGTACTCATCCATAGTTTCTGGTTTTGAACACCTTAGGTATACAGTGATAAGTGCTGAATGTTTAGGAAATTTCTTTACTTTTCTTTTCACTTTTTTTTTTTAGGTCAGGCAATCCTTGGTTGACCTCATACACTGCAAGGACCTTGTCAGTTTACAATCTCTTATTTTTTTAATTTATTTTTTATACCTACAGCATCTGGTCTTCTTAGATGCTGTCCCATCCAAGTACTAACCAGGCCTGACCCTGCTTAGCTTCCGAGATGAGATGAGATCGGGCTTGTTCAGGGTAGCCAGGCTGTAGACTAGGAAATTTCTTTAAGATGATCCACATATTCATGTTTGTTTATTGCCCTCAGTACTACTTTCAAAAGGAATCCCTACTCCATAGATTGAGGGGAAACTTTTGACTGGAGAGTCCGTGTTGGGCCAGTGACTATGCAATGTGTTTTTTTGTACTGACTCTGAAATTAGTGAAAATTAAATAGAGGCTTAAATTTAATATCACCATTGCCAGTATAATGAAATCATTCTAATATGAGCACTAGGACCAGACTATGTGTCTTCAACTGTATTCTACCATATCAGTCTGGAGACCTTGAGTTAAGTTACTTAACCTTCTGTGACTCAGCTCCCTCATTCACAAAATGGGGATAATAATAGTTCTTATCTGACAGAATTGATGTAAGGAATAAATAAATAAAATATTACATGCAAAGCTTTTGGAATGGTGCCTGGTACCTAGCCATTATTGGTATTTTTGTAACCTAATCCAGGTTTTCTTACTGAAAGGCATGCATAATGGGAATTTTGGAGCATGCATCTCAAATAGCTAAATATTTCTTTATATTATATTATATTTATGTCAAAAATAGAAATAAAATCGATGAGATAAAAAAATGAAATATTTTTGGATGCCAAGAGATTGTCTTTCATATATATTCTCACGGGAAACTCTGGACACCACTAGAATACTCTCATGCCCAATATTTTATGCTGTCGCTTCCTTCCTCTTTGTTTCACAGTCAACCATCAACCACAAAATGAACAAAGGACAAACTTCATTCCTCTCCCGAAGCAATCATTCCTATGATACCATTGCTAACTTTAATCAAATATAGTGGTTTAAAGTGCTGGAAACCTTATAACATATATCTCCAGTAATTAAGGATTTCCCCCCATCTTGTACCATGAAATTATTCTGTGGTGATTAGTCAAAGGCTGTAACAAATTATATTGTATGCTCAGTGGTTAAGATTTTTTATTGCATAAATCTGAAGCCTATAACAGCTTTTTCAGTGTCTGTTTTTTTACGATGTTTTGTTTATAGATGGAAATGCATCAGAAAGTTCTCTTTTTCTCATAATTTTTGATTTGTCAGTGGAAGATTTTGCATATGGTCCTAGTTACCACAGGGAACCAGAGACATTCCACTGAGGCCTTGGATGTTCCATATGTCAGCGTCCCAGATGGGCTGCAGATGATGTTTAAAATGAAGGTTATCTTTGGTAGCTTTACACTAGGATATATCAAACACAATTTGTAAGATGATTAATGTTATGGGGGTAATTTTTCTCAATTTTTATGTGGTTATGGAAGTTGTTGGGGCTTCTCTAAGGTCATAAGCAATTATGAAAATTCAAATCCATTTCTTATTTAAGAATTTAAGATGATTACTCATTTTAATTTTGAAGGAGAAAAAAGTGCTCATCCAATTAATAATGATACAGTAAGTGCGAATGTACTATTAGAATTGTTAAGAAGTCTATTCCATAACTTGTCTCAGCCACAATTTTAAAAAGCAATTATTATATAATATTACATACTATATTAGGATTACCCTATGTAGGGTTATCCTAGAGTTTACCTATATTATTTTGTAAAAAAAAAAAATTCTACCATGTTACTTTAAAGATAAAAAAAAATCTTTTTAATTAGCAAAGATTAATTTAATTATCACAATGTTAAATATTCTGGGGGAATGCTGTGATTTTTTACAAAGAATGTGGAAGTTTAAATGGAGTAAAAATCATGCACAGAGAAAAAAATACTTAGAGAAACAACTAAACAGAATCTTAAAACATATACAAAATTACCCACAGCAGTGATTATCTAAGTGCAAAAAAGCAGAAAAGTAGTTGGTTCAAAGGCAATGAGTTGACAATAGTTACTGAAGTATCTGAATCCAGCTATAATGACAAGAATGACTTTATGGTTGGAGAGGATTTTTAATAAGTGTATTTAAAGTTTAGAGGAGAAGAGGGAAAAAATGTCCCCATCTTTAGAGAGTTAATATAACCTTCAAAGAACAGGAGTTGGCAGGTGTCAAATGGTGCTTGGTCCAAGTCTTAAAGTTGGCTACTATTCGGTGCCAAACTTGCGCAGGAAGGTAGGAGTAGGCTTCATCACAAATGCTGATATTAGCCTGGAACTGTATTCTCCATTTGGTTATCTAGGCACCATATTGCAAACAATATGGATGTTGTTGTTAAACTTTCACAATTAATCATAAATGGTGAGCCAATTTTGTTGGAGAAGACCAAAGTTGAAAATGCAATCACATAGTCATCTTTAAAAGTATGTATTTCTTAGTTATAATTTTACTTTTATTTGCAGAATGCTCCATAAAAATTTCTTCCTGGCAATTAAAAAATATTTTATATTGTCTATTTATATTTTTGTTATTTTTAAACTTGAATTACATATTTTTTATTTATTTAATTTATTTTTTTAATTGAAGAAATTATTTAAATTCTACATAGAGTAGAAGCATTTTTGTGGTCACTTTTAATTGTACACGAAACTATATACTTTTCTTCTTTCCTTCCTTCTTTCCTTCCTCTTTCGTCCTTTCCTCCTCCCCTCTTCTTTCTTCCTTCCTTTTCCTCCTTCTCTTCTTCTTCCTCCTCCTCCTTCTCCTCCTCCCCTCTCTCTTCTTTTCTTCTTCCGTCAAATCTAATAATATTTTAGGTCTGTTCATAATTTTAAATATATGGACATTTTAATTTGCCATTAATAGAGAACAAAATATATATTTTTAATTTTTTATTATTTTATATGAGTTTCAGGTATACAGTACAATGGTTAGACATTTATATAATTTATAAAGCGATCCTCCCAATTACTCTAGCACCCATCTGGCACTACAGACAGCCATTGTAACAATATTGACTATATTTTTTATGCTGTACTCTGTATCTGTTTTGTAGTTATTAAATTGTACTTCTTAGTCTCTTCACCTTTTTCACCCAGCCTCCAACCTCCCTCCCCTCCGGCAATCACTGGTTTGAGAACAACATATTTTAATTAACATGCAATTCCCTGATTTTAGCTTTTACTTAATAAATATTTTAGTGAGAAAGTGTGGAAATATAGGTGACCAAGTTTCAAAATTTTATTCTACTAATAATATATAAGTCCTCCAAGTTGTTATTTTATCATTTATTCTCAAATTTATTAAGTTGAACAATATGAAATTGCTGATGTTCAACCATTTATGATCTACAGAATAATTTCTTTGATTGCAAGAAACTACCTATGATGTACAAAAATGGCAATTTTATCATTGAGCCCATCCAAACCTAAAACTCTGTTAACCCCCCATACTACCTACAAATGAAGATAGTGCGAGATAAAAGCAAGTGGCTTCAAAATCCAAGTGCTGCCCATGTCTCACTGGACCTTTTGGTGAAGTCTGTTGTCCTTGGTGGCTCAAGTATAAGAGAGATGATCAGAGGGATGCTTTGAACACATCATAAAGGGGACAGCTCAGTGAAAAAGGAGATTTATTGATAAATATTAATGCTATAATGATTGGTTGTTTTTTAAGAACAATCTTTTGAGTAATAAGGACTACAAAAATATGTCATAATTCCAATAACATTTGGGAAATATTTATCTTAGGAAAGTTAGGAAGACAAAAAGATGATGAACTAATGGAAGAGAAACTCATAAGATACGATAAGTGGGTCAAGACTGGGTTATGGCTCTGAAATGCATGGGAAAGTTAGACTTGGGATCACAAAAAAGAATCAGCAATCTATATAATGAAAGTAAGGATAAAGATAAATCATTATGAATATAATCATAAAGCAAGTTGGTACCATTAATGTAGTATAAGGATTTTAAGAAACAATAGCAAATAATGCTTTAGAAAGTTATAAATGTATGGTTTATTGTAGAAGAACATTTTCAAAAGCTTTCTAATTTCAAATATTTTACTTTGGGATAGTTATTTTTACTAATTATTGTCTTCCACAACTTAAACCACATTATTAGCTCACACACAAAAAATATTTTCTATAAAAAATAAATGAGATGAGACTGAAATAAGAAAAAGACAATCACTGAAGCATAATGTTTTACTATTTACAATGGAATACACCATAAGATTCCTTTGAGGGTCAGAAAGGGCTGCTGCTCTGAATACACACGGGTGAGCTATAGTGTTTATGTTAAAACAATGCTCTGAGTTTTGCTGTACTAAAACTTGTCATGCAACATGGGGTTCACTAAAGGTCATTCCCTCAAGTACATGATGTGCTGTGTGAAGTTTGAAACTAGTAATCTTAACAGTACATAAAATGGTAGGATTGAAATGTGGTCTGGACAAGATGCCACAAGACAAAATACCAGAAGAAAAGACATTACCACAGTGCTTGCTGTTTGCCTTGTAATCATCCTATATATATTTACTTTAGTTTTTGTTTGTTTGTTTGTTTTTAATTCAACTACCCTCAATATTTGGGTTAATCTGGTAGATTCTTAAAGTCATCCGCTTATTTGTTTTTTGCAATATAAATAATTATAGCACAACTTAAAAATGCTTAAATTAGCCAAGGAGATATAGATTTAAAAAAGAAAATTGGGGGAGAAATACTAAATATTTTTAAATTCTGGACTCTCTTATGGAAGACAGAGAAAGCTTCTGTGATGCTTTAGACTAAAAATTTATCAAATTTATCAAAGTCTTCAAGTTTTGATGTAGCCATATAGGGTTTTTAAAACGATGACATTTCACATAAAAATTTGTTTTTCAAGCTTCTGTTGCAGACTAAGAACCCTTTGGCAACATCAGGCCTGCTTTCTCCCATGGCAACAATGATCAGTTGTGGAATTGTTGCTACTACTCCTTTTAGACAAGGCAGGTGCTGTCTTGTTGGCCACAATCTCCACTATTCCCAGCCAACTTCACATAACTATTAATCTACCTGGTTTCTGTAGGCATCTGAGTTTGTGATTTAGAAAGTAGACATATTTTGGTTCAGCATGACAACTATATTTTTTGTTGAAGTAGAATCGACCAATAACATTATATTAGTTTTAGGTATACAACATATATACAGATTCCACATCTGTAAATATTGTGAAATGTTCACAATAAATCTAGCTAACATCTATTATCATACATAGTTACAAATTTTTTTCTTGTGACGAGAACTTTTAAGATCTACTCTCTTAGCAACTTTCAAGAACACAATACAGTATTATTAACTATAGTCATCACAGCATGAGAACTTTAACCTTCCAGCGGCGAAATAGGCTGCCTCATGAGGTAGCAGGTGCCCCTGTGAAGTGTTAAGAGGGTCAGAGAAGACGGAATCAAGAAATAGATGTGACATTGGCTAGATAAAATTCTTTTCATCTCTAAACTCCTTTGATTTGCTTCATTAGCATAACATCATTTTCTGAGAAGTGTTAGTCTTTAAAAATTTCTTGTCATTTATTTTAATATCATTTTAAAAAGAAATATGGTAATTTTACATATTAAGAAGCCAAACTATACGACTAGCATATATTTCAGATAATAAATGGAAGGTGTCTATATCTGAACCCTGGACCTTATTTTCTAACACATCCTCTTGTTCACTTAGCATTTATTTGTTGAGTACCTTGAGGGTGTTTGAGATCCAGGGGATGTAGGGCTATAGTGAATAGAGAAAGTATATGCTCTAATAGGAGTTTATATTTGGGTGTATGAAATAGAAAATGAATGAGTATATAATCTCAGAGAGTTACAAGTTCTATGAAGAAAATGAAGCAGAGTGAGGCAGTCTGTGTGTGTTCTTTTAGAAAAAGTGATCAAAATGCCCCCTAAGAAAATAACATTTGAGCCATGAATGAATGATTAGAAAGGGTTAGCAGTGCAAGGATATGGGAGTAAGGGACAGGAATGAGTGGCTTTTTCAAAGCACAAGAAGCAAACTATTGTAGATGGAGCCTAGTAAACAAGGGAGAGAGAGTAAGACATGAAGCAGATTATAGAGAATGTTCTAAGTGCAGTGGGAGAATATTAAAAAATTTTAAACAGAGGAATGATGTGACCTGATTTAGGGTTTGACAGATTACTTTGATCTGTAAAGAATAAGTTTCAGAAGGCAAAAGACCAATTAGGAAACCGTACCCAGAATGGGTGGTAATGGTGAAGTGGTGAGAAATGATGGTACAGGATTTATAATGAAAAGAGAACTGACTGAATTTGGTGATAGACTGACTTGGGAAGAGAGAGAGAAAGAGTCAAGGACGGTGCCTACATTTTTGGATTGAGCAATGAAATGAATAATTGCTAGTAATTGAAACAGTGAAGCAAGTTCTCCCAGCAAAAACCTAAGTAACACATTAAATCTTTTCTGGAAAAGGCAGGGCATAAATACCCAAGAGAAATACCTTGGGTACTAAGCACTAATACAAAATGGCCCTGGTCCTGGATAACTCATAGTCTAATGGGGATAACAGCAAAACTGTCAATAAAAATTTATATCCAATATAATAGTTATGTGAATAAATAGAGGAGGAAAAAGCTTCCAGGATTCTCATTTTATCATGATCAAGAGGTGAACAGACAGTTGTTAACAGTGAGCTTAATTGGTTGCCTCAGGAATGGCTAGCAGCGTTATTTGTAGACTTCCAAAAAACTCTTAATCACCATTCACCTATTTTTTTATGGAGGAAAAACTGGATTTTAGTTAATCTTTTCTAGGAGTTCTTATTTTCTATCATTTTAATCTGGTAATTCTCTGATTATCATGGAAAGAATATGGAACATGACAGAAATTTCAGTTTTTCTCTTTCCTCTACAAATTCTAATCGCGTCTCCACTCCCCTATCTCCTTTCTGTCTCAACATAAACCAAAGTCTACGTAGTGTTTGTGAAGAGTCTATTATGAGCCAAATCCTTGTTTTTTTCCACATTCTCTTTACTTTCTGGAAATTTAACCTTTGAGTACACTAAAATTTTCAGCTGTTATTTTAAAAGCATTCTTAGACTTCCTCTCTTCCTGACTAGAAGTTTTATTTTCTTCACTATCTCCTATCTATCTTTTTCAACTTGTTCTCTATTTTCCCTCCTTTTGCTTAAGTCACCAATAACCTGATAATCTTTGCCATGTTTGTGTTTCCTATGATTTAGCTCACGTTTCCCTTTCTCCTGCCTACATATGCTTCTCTCTCCCATTTCTTAACTTTTCATTAAAGCTTCCATCTACTCTGTAGTTACCATTTCTCTTTGTTTTTCTAGGTTGTTCCCTGTCTATACCACTTGATTGTGTTGTCTCTAACATGCTCTACTGACTACCATTTCTTCGGTAAATCCGTATTACAACAAATTTAATATATAAACTTTTTATGCAACTTAAAACAGTTTAATATGTTGGTTAGCTTAAAGATGTTCCCAATATCATCATGAATGGTTAATCCTACCAACAGTAATGACTGAATTTCTTTTCTTTTTGCTCACTAGAGTTTCTATTGATGTGTTTTCTTAAAACACACATGCACACACACACACACACACACACAAATAACAAAACAACTGATCTACATACCTACTTTTGTCTAGTGGCTGGTTTTAATTGTGTAGGGACTGAGTAAAGAGCATGATTAAGTATAATCCAATAGTACCAAATAAAAATCCAAATAAAAGGTTAACAAAATTAGATTTGGAGAAGGTAATATGACATAAATGAAGATACACATAAAGAAAAAAGCAAGGAGTGAAACACAGTTCCAAGGACCTTACTTTTTAATAGATATTTAAGATCCCCTTATTGGAAGTTTCTGTCATTTGTAGATTCAGGAATAATTGTACTTTTCCTTCGAAACTGAACAGGTTTCCTCCTTTCTTATGCACTGCTAGAAAGACTGAAGTCAATTTGGAGACTCAAATTAGCTTTTCTTTCATTCATTATTTTTCTCACTAACTCGAAGACGGTTTAGGCCCCAAAACATTTTGTTTCCTTATCTTCTGCCTATTTTTAATTTGTTATCTTGTTGCATAATATTTATCTGTGTAAGCAACCCAAATATTTCTGATGAGAAATGAGATGTAAACACCTTTTTTTTTGTTTGTTTGTTTTAAATAAAGACCCTTTTCTAACCATTTGGTGTCACTGTTCACCCTGTTTCTACCTCAGTCTTAACTGACTAGAGTATGAGCCATTTGGTTACAAAAGCTGTCACATTTGGAAAGTAGCAGCCAGAAAGAAATTAAATTGTTTTTCTTTGTCTGCCTGCTGTTCCAAGTTTCTTCTGGTATTGCCAGTCATTTGGAGGGAGAAGTATGGGGCTTGTTCAGCTGTCAGTGAGTGTGAAGGAGGTTGGGTGTATGCATGCCAGCCTCTCCTTTTTGCCATGCAGTCGATCACCAAAGGCTGGGTAGGCACTGTGGGAGGTTCCACCAGACCATCCTTGGAGGAAACTGCTGAGGCTTTCTCAGGAAAGATGGTTTGTGTTACTGTTGTGAAACTGATGGCATTGGTCTGCTAGGCAAAGCTCATGTTTGCCACCTTCATACCTCTGGCATTAGGAGTCTTTGTGGACAAACAACTTTAAGGAGGACTATTTACTAAAGCTGAATTTACTGTAAGGTTACTTCAGTCATCCAACAGGAATGAGATGCTGAAATAGTAAGAATTTCTCTGTGTGGGTCAGTCCCTTTGTATTTGTCTAAGAAGAATGATGTGAGAGATACTAGAGGTATAGCTCTCAAGTATGACAGGAATGAGAAAGGCGTGGATGGAATGAATCCGTACTTGACTGGGAAAAGCTATTGAGGAAAAACATAATCCTATGGAGAACGGTGAAAGCTATATGGACCATAGAGCTCAGTATAAAATACAGGAAGCTAATAACGTGATGTTTAAATTCAGAGGGCAGTTTGTCAGATATCCAGTGTTAATGCATATTTATTTCCAGACCTATAGTAGAAATCGGTGACTCAACTGGTGGGAATTAGTTCTGGGAATTAGTCTAGTATCTTTAAGACTTGAGTTTGAAACTATTATAGAAATGACTTTCCCTCCCGCTTCTTTTGATGTTTATTTAGTGATTGTCTGTATTACTATGCTAAGGGCTTTAAGTGCATTATTTTATTTAACATTTATAATGAGTTTATGAGGGCAATACTGTTATCACCTCTGTTTTCTGAATGAAGAAACTGAGGCTGAAACAGTTATTGAGGAACTTCTCCAAGATTCCACAGCCTGAAATTGGTAGAGCCAGGTTTAAACCCAGACACTGCTCAGGTTGCTACTGTTACGCTATCTACATTTCATTCACGATATAGGTGCAAAAAAGAAGATAGAAAGTTATCTACCTTTAAATCTGTCAGTCATATACTGACTATCGTTTGAAAGGGATTGTTGAATCTTTGATACAGTTCTAAGAAACTGATGAGACAAGGGAAAAAAATGCCGTCAGCATAGAACTTTGTAAGACAATGTCAAACATTACTGCAAAATAAAAGTTTTCATGCAGATGTTAGAGCTTAGCAAGGTACTAGACAATAGTCCCCCCTATTCAGGGAGATACATTCCAGGGTCCCCAATGGATGCCTGAAACCTCAGATATTAGCAAATCCTACACACTCTGTTTTTTCCTATACATACATACCTTTGGTAAAGTTTCACTTATAAATCAGGCATAGTAAAAATTAGCAGCAATAACTAAATAATAAATAGAACAATTCTAGCAATATATTATAATAAAAGCTATGTGAATGTGGTCTCTCTCTCTCTCTCAAAATATGTTATCGTACTGTACTCACCTTTCACTTAAAGGAAGCACTTATGGCTTCTCTTTGGCATATCTGAATTGCTAGCATCACTACTGTTGTACTTTATTAAATAAAATACTACCGTTGTACATCACTACTGTTGGCCATTATTAAGTAAAATAAGAGTTACTTGAACACAAGTACTGCGATACTGCAACAGCTGATTTGCTTAGGAGAGGACTACTGACTAATAGGTGGGGAGTGTATACAATGTGGAGATGCTGGACAAAGGTATGACTCACATCACAAGATGAGAGATGTAATCACGCTACTCAGAATGGCATGCATTTTAAAAGTTATGAATTGTTTATTTCTGGAATTTTCCATTTAATATTTTTGGACTGCAGTTGATCACAGGTAACTGAACCTTGGAAAGTGGAACCACGGATGAGGGGAGACTGCTGTATAACATTTACTGAGACTTGCTCACCTACTAGGCCTATCTTCATCATGTCTTATTTTTAAAATAGATTTTTAGCTCTTACTAGTTGTTCAAGTTTTTTACTTCTCCGAATTTCATTTTTATCATTTTAAAAATAAGGATAATTACTGTTTCTAACTCAAGGTGGTTGGGATGAAAAAATGAGTTTATATATGTAAAAGATGGTTCAGCACATTATAAGTTCTCAAATGTTAGCTACCGTCATCATCTCATTTTAATTTTTTTTAATTCTTACAACAGTGTTACTTACTACAAGACAGGGAGTGTTCTGAGTGTTGTTATATTTATTAACTCAGTTCATGTTTATAACTTATGTGGTGAGTATTGTTATCATGTCCATTTTACTAGTGAGAATACCGAAGTAGTGTTTAAACGCAAGATGTTGGGCTCTGGAGTCAGCTTTCCGAACCACCACTCGAAGGCTCATTGATACTGTAAGTAGTCAGTCCAACCTCAGACAGCTAGAAAGAGTCAGAACTGAAATGTGGCCTAGCCTTTTCCCATTATAAGTTTAGATTCCTAATTTTTAGTATAATGTGGGGACTGATGAGAGCTGATGAATCGAAAGCAAGATTCTCTTAAAATCAGGGATGTACTTACATTGCATTCTAACACGGGAGTACCTTCTAGCTTGTCAAAATCAGATTTTCTGGAAAGAGGAATTAAATATTCAGAAGTAAATTAGCAAATAAAATACTTGAAACAAAAAAGATCAATTATATTGGTGAAAAGACATAAAATTAAAAAAAAGAATCAAAGGAAATACAGGATAGATTCTCAAATTTGAATCCTAAAAACTCATTTTAACATGGCAAAGCATACTGGGAGTAAAAAAACTGAATTATTTTTGTCTGCTATTATGTTTTTTTTTCTGATATTGAATAAAAATACTTATCAAATTATAACAATTTTACAGAGATACAAAATAATTTAACATTTTGAATTCTTTAATTTTTGTATCAGATCAGTTTTTGTATCAGTTTAGATTCATTGAAAATACCTTCCATCTACCTTTGTAAAGATTCAAATTAGAAATGTTTTAACATTCTCTTCAGATCACTTGTCATTTACTGAGTGTTCAAAAGACTATCAAAATTTTATGCCTTAAACATAGTGCCTACAGAAACTATCATATGAACAAGATGAATGATCTTTTACTCCAGATTTCTGCCTCCCTATCGGTCTTAGCCTCCTACTGTGCAAACCCAGGAAAGACTATAGACCTTTTCCTTTACGTTATTCTAGATACTGTAAAAATACATAGACAAACCAAAGTCTCTGCTATCTTGAAATGAAAGAGAAAAATAACACACCAAAAGAAAGAAAAAAAACAGGTCTAAATATAAGACAGCAAAAATGCTTTCAATCATCTTTTTAATTCTGCAACTACTACTGAAAACAAGAATAATAGTAAGAATGATGATGATGATGATAATACATGATAGGTAACATTTATTGAGGACTTACTCCTTCAGAGTATTGCTAAGCATTTTACATACATTATATCTTTGAATACCCATAATTTGTTCATTCAGCAAGTATTTATTAAGAGCTTATTTTATGCCAGACCTTCATCAGTGAACAAAACAAACTGTGCTTTGCTGGAACTAATAAGTACGTAGCGAAAAATGTTTAAAAAGGGATCTATGTTAAGTGTTCTTACCACATGCAGACACACACACGAACACACACACAATAATAATAAGGAAGATGAGAAAAACTTTGGGAGGTGATGGATATTTCTCTGGCCTTGATAGTGGTCATGATTTCACAGGTATGTATAGTTATCTCCAACTCATCAAATTGTATATATTAAATAAATACAAATTTTACATATCAATCATACCTTAATAAAGTGGTTAAAAAAAGATACCAAGCTTTGTGATTTGGCAAGCTGAACTAGCGGTGAAATCAAAAATAGATGAGGAGTACTGGGAAAGGAGTATTAATCTGGAGAAAAGGTGTGGGGGATGTCAGTTTCTAATAGGTTGAATGTTAATTTGAGATTATAGCAGGTCATACAAATGGAAAGGCCCAGTGCCCATTTGTAAACAGAGGGGTTGCTGATAGGAAGTAAGAACTGGAGATGGAGATATAGGGATTACCTTCTCAGGAGAGAGTTGAAGCAATGGCTTTTATAAACTCACTGACTGAAAGAGTATGAGAGAAAAGTATGAAGGGCAGAGGACAGATCTTTGAGAAACAAGAAAAAGCAGAAATGATGAGTAGGAGCTACCTACAAAGAGAGAGACAGAACAGTCAGAGAAAGAGAAGAGACCAAGAGAATTCTAAATGCAGCAGGTTGCTCGAGGGTAGTGAAGATAGGAGAACATAATTTTTGCCAAGAAATTGGCCACTGATAATATTGAAGAGAATTTAATGTAGAGAGGAAGCAAAGGTAGTACAGAAACCACAGCAAGGGTGGAAGGGGTGGGCAGGCAGAAAATGGAGGCAGGCAGTATGAGGAAGCAGAGGTAGGATAATGATAGCCAGAATGGGTAGTAGGGCTGTTGCAAGAACAAAGTTGAACTGCCCTGTTCACGTCTAGTCTCTGGGTACCTAAAACTTATTGAGACAGAAATTGGTCTTAGCTCAATGAAAACAATTTCTTACAAAACATTTTTTTAAAATCCATTTTTTTTTCTGCATAGCAGCTGGCTTTGAGAATATAACCAAA
The DNA here is from genome assembly GCF_902729225.1 of Pteropus medius. Taxonomy (NCBI): domain Eukaryota; kingdom Metazoa; phylum Chordata; class Mammalia; order Chiroptera; family Pteropodidae; genus Pteropus; species Pteropus medius. The sequence goes on along the minus strand of NW_024351730.1, from coordinate 22,030,414 downwards.
CATCCAGAAGAGATCCCCGTATCAGTATTCAAATATGAAGTAGAAAATCTGTGCCCTTCAATATGAAAATTTTATTGTCCCATTTTCCTTCAAATAGAGATTTATTTTCTCTGTCAGTGAGAAGGAGAAATTGTCCTTTGCTAGGTAGCAGGGTTTGAAGCAAGAGAGAAAATGAAACATACTCTGTCACAAGGTTGGCTTTATACTAGGAAAATATCATTTTGGCAAGAGAGTCAATAATTTGTCAAGCAGATTAATCTTGGGAACGGAAAGTCCAAATCGAATGGCAAAGACTTTAATATATCTCTTGAGTAGATAGGTTGACTGCAGCCCTGTAAATGCTACAAGAGTGAAAAGAGACTCATACTGTCTAGAGGAATCTAACAGATAGAAATGATAAATTAGAAGAATCTATATAATTAGCTTTGCTCAGTGTTGGCCTGTTTGTACTAATAGCAACACAGCAGAACAAGTTTAAAATGCTCATTTAGAGTTTAGTAGCCTATGTATAACTCATTAATCTATCTATAGGTTGATAATGGCTAGAAAAGTAGAGAAATAATCAGAGTAATTTTTCATTCTCTTTCACTCTAATTGTATTTGTTATATCTTCAAGATAAGCAAAAATGAATTGACAGGGAGAAAATTCAAAACAACACACTGTTCTAGTTGGAACTATTATGGCAAGCTCATTCTAATTATATTCGGAAATTCTTGTCTCATTAAGGGGGTCTCTCAGGAAATATTTGTTTACTGATAGAGGCACAAAGGCTATGCCACACGCACTGGAATTTCTCATATTTAAGACACGAGACTGGTGGTAGAGGTGAGTGGTTCTAGAACACTGAGATATTTGGCTTTGGTAAAGCTTTATTTAATCACTTCAAGGTTAGTACCAACTTCTGTACATCCCCATGGTAGTTAGCAGAGCATTTTAGGAGTAGTAAAAGTTCATAAAGCATGGTTCTGCTTAAGAACACCACAGTCGGGAAGTTGACCCTATTTGAGTAATTGGAGCCTCTATGGGGTAAGCAGCAGCCTAAGGAAATATAATACCTATGGTTCGGTGCTGCCTAAAATGTACATAAACTGCCACTACTTTATCAAATTGTATTGTCTCTCCTTTTAAAATCTTAGACAGTTTGTGCACACAATCTGCTCTTTGTCTGTATTCCTTCTGTGCTTTTCTTAATTTAGAAGAATGGTTCTTGAAATTCTTACAGGACTCTTTAAAATGTTTGCCACATATTTTGAGAAGTATCTGGTTGGATGAAGTCCTGTTTTCTGTATTTGTTTCCAGTTGTCTGATGTATGCCACCTAGTTTTGTTAACTTTTGGGGTAAATGCTTTTGCATTTGCTTTGGTACATATTTATGGTGAGACTAATAGCCCAAAGCAAGTTGCTTAGAGTTGTGTAAATGAAAGCCTCAGTGTCAGGAAAATTTGATTAATTTACCTGCCATCTAATTTGCACAAGGTTACCTGGAAATTGGTGTTTGTTTCTTTTGCTTGATGATTTCAAGATGGACCTTGTCCCTTTAAGGAATCTTGGCTACCTTGACTACTTTCTCAAACATCTGCTCTAGTTTCATCAGGGAGACTTCAGGGTAGCTATATAATTCATGTAGCTTTCCTTAAGCAAATGAAGCATCTACCTGTCCGTAAGACAAATTTTCCAAGGAACTAAAAAAGTGGAGAGTGTTGTAAATGAGCTCTGCATTTTGATAGGAACAGAACTTTCAATTAAGGTAGTTATGAAAGGTTGTCTGTTGCTGCCTACTTTTTATTACTTTCATAGTTTTTTTTTTTTGTATTAAATTAACACACACATTAAAAATTTGGAAATTTCAAAACATAAAGAAGAAAATTAAAATCACACACAATGCCTAGAAATAATCAGCAGATAACACTCGTATGATGTTACTATGTAACATGCACTGTTCTAAATGCTTTACTTATATAGATTCTTTTAATTCTCATGATGATTTTAATGAAATAGATACTCTATCATTGTCTTCATGAGACATGAGGAAACTGAGGCACAAGTTAACTTACTTGGCCAAGGGCACTTGGCTAATAGATACAGGCAGTCTAATTACAGGGTCTAACTCAACTGCTGTCTGTGCCATTGACAATTATTTAGCACTATTCATATACATACTATTCCTTCCAGACTGCTGTTTCTAACACAAGGTTGCAATGAGACCATTTTAATTATTTGCCTTAATTTTGTTTACTTTATTTTGTAGTAAGTTTTCCCCTGTACTATCTACAAACATTTGGTAAACATCTTTGTAATAGAGCTGTTTCAATTCAGTAGAGTTGCTGAGACTCCCTTCTTCATGTATCACCTGTTTAAAAAAATTTGCTTTGCCAACTGAGCAGTAACATAGCACACAAGAAAAAGTACAAGATGCCAGCCAACTCAGTGTTGGGTGGGTCTGAGTGAATGACCTTTGGTTAGTCCCTCAGCCTCTTTAAGTCTCAGCTTTCTCATCTATAGAATGGGGGTAATGATATTACAAACCTGGATACAGGGTTGTCATGACAGCTGAAAGGTAGACCTGTGAAGTGTGCTTAGGAAATTTTACAGTCATTTACAAATGTCAGTAATTACTTTTCAAAACAGCGATAATAAATATGTCCAATCATGACTGGCACTCTCTAGAGGACATTTTTTCTTACGCCAAGGAAAAGATAAGAGAGGTTTATCAAGGAAATGAACATAAAAATTCTCCAGCTTTTGCCATCTTTGGATATCGTTGGTAGGAGTTTGGCACATATTGACGTGTTTTTGTATTTTCTTTTAATTTGGGGCTTGGCACTTGCATTAGAAATCCTAGCAAGACTAAATGGCATATCCAACAAAGGTGGAATACCTGTCTTGTAAAAGTGTGGAAGTATCCTTGAGCATATGTTAAAAAAAAAAAAAGAACTTGCATTCTGAGAAGATATCATCAGTCCCTGCCCACTGCTTTAGATTCATGCCACCTGCCCAGAGCATGTGCCATAGAAAATTCTGCAGTGGGTAAGTCTAGACAAAATATTTTTGGATGCTTTGAGCGTACCCATCCAGATTAAACACTGTTTCCAAGGGGTTAATTGGACTCAAAGATCTCACTCCATGAGGTTTGAGAGTCTGTGATATAAATTCCATCTGTTTCTTGAAGCGGTTTATGGGTTTGGCAATATGATGTGTTGGCCTGACAATTGTTTAAAAAATCCTTTTTAGCCTGATACAGGTATAATTTTTTTATAGTATCCAGATTTATTTTCTTCAACATCTAATTTTAAATTAGAAATCACTCCAGCTCTGTGTCTAGGATACCACATTTGTTCTGAATGTGAATACTACATTAGCCATCTATTGACCAAACTTTCATACTGTAGTGTAGGAGTAGAACATTCTTCCTTCAGTTTTAATGCAGTAAGAATTGGAATGTTGTAAATAGTGAAAGTCAGTCCTGAAATATTCCTTGACTTACTTTCTTTGCTTCACGGGGTTGTCTACAAACTGTCTTCAGTGGATTACAGGGTCTGAGATGATCTCCAGGCTTATGTGAGCTCATTTTCCAGGAACAACTTTTATATGGGTAAAGTCAGGTTTATAAAACAAAAGAAGCAAATATGACCTTAAAGGGGAAAAACTGGAAAAAGTCGGCCTGAGAGAGGATGAACAAAGGAAGAGAAAAGAGATATTTTCATCTTGGTCTTCATCATAGAAGTTTCAGGCACAGAAGGCTGGACACTTGTTATTGAGATCAGCAGGGAAGGAGATTGTGACTCTGCTTCCCTCTGGCCCTTTCATGACACATGACCCTGGCTTCGACTCTTTCATAAACAGTTACCTTGGCTGTTTATTCTTGGCTAGGAAATTCTTTCAGATCTATCTGCTTCAACCTGCTCATGTTCTAAGAAATATTTGGCTTTTTATCATGCTTCCTCTCCTCTTAGAGAGACCCATTTGGTCACATGATCAGATTATAAACCTTTCTCCTGACCTGGTTTCCCCTGAAATTCTGCTTCTAATTTAACAGTTTTCCCTGGCTTCACACACCACTACTGCTGGCAAAGGGCTGTTCCTTCAATCTGCACTAACAACTCAGGAAACTTGCTATCTGGACTGATATTAACCCTTAGGCTTCACTTGCATGGATATTGGACAACATTCACTAATCATTGTTCAGCTTTCAGAGAAGACAGTTTCTGGTCTGTGAGGATGCTCTACCCACTTCTGTACCTGCCTAATGTACCAACAGGAGGTAAGAAGCCTTAGGTAAGAAGCCTCTGTACCAAAGGAGGTGTCATGTTCCATTATTTAGAATTAAAGATGGCAAGCTTCTTTCTCCAGAACAAGATGATGATGATCTCCGGAGCCTCCGTTACTTTTGTGGACTAAATCAGTAAAGCTGGGATGTCAATTTCTGGGAACAGTATTAGACTCTAACCCCTTACAGATACATGGGGATGCCTTATTAAGTACTCAATGCACTCATGACTCCTTCTGATCTTTTTGACCTATCTCTTCTTTAGATTATAATTTGACAGTTGAAATATTTCTTCATCATCTGTTCCAGTTGCAGGATTTCAGATTAATATGTTTGGACTCTTCAAAAAGAAGAAAATAGTATCCTTAACTCTAAAGACTATAAAAACCATGACAGAGTTAGCAACTGGAACTGCTACCTGCTTTTGTGAATGCCTAATCCCTTGGGCAAATGTTTATTCCACCAGCTGCCCTTTATGACATGCCCAGCCACCCAAGAGCCAGATAAGAAGCTCTGTGTCCATCTGCTTTTCCACTCAGAACTTTCTCCTGGCTTCATTTCTCGTCATCTCCTCCAAATCTCTTTATTGGCCAACACAATCTCTATGTTCTTTAAAAGTCACTAGGTTTCCCCTCTGTCATTCCCCTTTATAATGGCAGCTTGATTTCAGACTGTCATGCTGGCTCTCATCTACTGTCCCTTTGAGGTGATATTTTGGTAAATGCCTCCATCAGAAGGCTTCAGAGCCAAACACTATATCTATGGCTTGGCTTCCTTGTGACTTTAGACATCCATTGAATACTGTGTTCTTTTACTCATTAACTAATAAATATAGTGCAGAAAGTTTCTGCCTTTAGTTCTAAGTGACAATCTCCTCCAGGGCACTGATTCTATGTGATCAGCTATGTCTGGTGTGAGCCAACGTTAAGCTTCTGTGTGGCAGAGATTTTCTTGTGCCCGTCAACGAGTATACTGTCTGGCAGACATAATGTCAACTGACCAGCTTCTGAATGAATAAACACACCTCACGAGCAATTTGAGGGCATATGTGAAACTTTAGACTGAGTTCTGTATTCTGTCAAAAAATTAATTATGAATTTATGAAAAGATGATACAATTGAAGTTTCAAGTCAGGTGAAATTGATATACAACAGACATCAAAGTGACTATGAAACACATCTCCATATGTGACAATACCATTTTATTAAAATTATATCTGAGATTTAATTTATAGAGGTATGACTGAGGGCCAACAAAGAATGGCCAATACCACTGAAAGAAAATTTATTACTTACATTTTTCAAGAGAAGGGGCATGCCATACCATGCAGGACCGCAAGAGAAGCATCAGGTTTTGGTCAGGAGGAAGAAGCAGGAGCAAAGAAAAAGACTTTCATTGGGGTTCTGCAGCAAGGGCAAGGCAGAGCAGGGTAAATAGCTCAGCAGTGGCTAGTTTGTATGTCAGCGGGCTCTGGGCTGTAGGGGTGCTCTTTCATTGTCTGATACCTAGCCCTGGCCCAGGGAAAATATTGGCATGTGAGAGTTTGATAAGGAGGTAGTAGGGGTATAGGCTCTGGATTGGTTAGCTTGCACATGAACATTGTTCTTTCAAGAAAGTTCTTTACTGTCTTTAAGAATTAGCTAGCCCTAGAAGGGGCAGTCCCTCTCCATGTCTATAAGTTACCCCAACATGTCAAAACATTATACCATGCAGGAAAAAAAAATGACTAAAACAACAATGAAAATGGTTGTTCACTGGTTTTATGACCTTTGGACATCTCAGCCAAATCAAAGATTTCAGAAACAGGTCAGGAAGTGACTTCTGATTATATTTGTTTGGAGAAGAGATTGTTACTATAAAATAATACTTCCTTTGCCCTCACACACATAAGAGGTGGACAGATTAAGAAGTTCTGCTTTCTTCCCCTCAAGCATAGTGAGGAGGGCTGCTACAAGATCCTTCTGAGGACTTGCAGTGAGTATTTACAGAAGATTGGTGCCTGACCTACTTCCGAGAAAATGAGAGCATTCTGTGTCTAGTTTGTCAGTCCAAAGAAATGTGTTGACTTTTCTGTGGAGTCAGTGTAGGCCAGATGGTAGAGAGCTAGAGTGGTAGATAGCATTGTAGGTCCTGTTTAATGGGGATACCTGGAACCCAGCAGTGAGAATATCCAGATGAGCCCCAAATTCCTGTAAGTTGCAGAAAGAGTTGCAAGGGACCACCCAAAACAGAGACTAAGTCAAGAGAACTGTAGGAGGTGGTCCCTCAGTGGTTGAAATCACCAAAGGACCCTCAAACATACTCACTGAAAGAAGAGCTTCAAGGAGTCCGAAGGCAGTTATGAAAATATCTGTTCAAATAAGACCTTTATTTCTTAACGTTTCTTTCTTCCTCTGTTTTACCAAAAGTGTCCAAAAATGGTTAGTAAGCCAGTCAGGGTGGAGATTTAGTACCGAAAAGTAGAGAGGAAGCCATCCATTTCACCCCATTTCCACTGCAAGCTTTTAGCCTGAAGAATACTAGAAACCCAGTTATGATTAATTTCTTGGCAGGACTCTTCTGCTTTCTGAATTATGACTATGCTTTTTATTTAAAGAGACTGTAGCACTGTCCATAACTAAAAGGCAAGCAGAAAAGTCATGGGACCTACCCAAGTTTTCATCGAAGGACAGGAAAAAAAGACAGGGGACACAAGAAAATATTCTGCTATGTAAGAGAGCTACAGTGCCTTAACAGAACTGAGGAAAAGCACATTTTTGGTATAGATCTACCACTGGAAAGAGAAGAAACCTGCAGAAATTTCTGCTTTGTTCCTCCGATGAAATACAAAAGAAACATATCTTTGAAAGTAAAAAATTAAGTGAAAAATTGGGATGAAGGTTGAGAAAAGTAAGAAATGAGTGAAGGAATCAACTGAATAATCATGGAAATAAAATACCAAAAGAGCATATAAAGAACTGAATCTACATGCAGAAAGCAGAATCAGTGAGGTACAGGACTAACCTGAAGCACTCTTAAAAAACGTTTAGCTCCCCCATGCCAATGCTTTCATACAGGTCTTCTTCAAGTACAAAGAAATAATAGACCGAAGGCTAAGGCAAGACGGGAGGACTGAGAGAAGTCCCTTGAGGCATGCAGAATCTTCCCCAAGTGCAAGACCTGCTGAAGACTAGGAAGTGCAAGACTAGAAACAGGACAAAAAGCTTTACATTTCTGTAAAACTATACATATGAAAAAGCACTTGAAAAAATAAACCATAATGATAAATTGTTAAAAATAAGAAAATAATGCTGAGAAAGAGAGCAATGGTGACTCCTGTTCATAGAGCACTTAATGGACACAAAACATATGTTGTAGGGAAGAAACTGAGACCTGGTAAGGTCACCTAATGTACACATGCACACAGCCAGTAGGCGACAGAACAGAATTCAAACTCAAATTTGTCAGATTCCAATGCATGTCTGTTAACTGAGCTATACACAAGGATGAGACATTTAGATCTGAGGGAGAATGAACAAAAAGCCAAGTTATACATGATAGGAATTTAAAGGGAAAAAAAGCAGAACAAATTGAGCATAAGCAAAAATAAAATGGAATAAAACTTTCTTAAAAATAAACAAATGAAAGATATCATCTAGTTAGAAAATTGGACGATTGATCGAAAAAAAGTAAGAACTTATTCTTTACGCAGAATGAGGGTAGGGGATATGGAAACAAAATAGTTAAACCACTGGCAACAACGCATTTCCTACAGTTAAGAAGGTGAAAAGACAGGCATTTATATTTATGAAAGTATCAAATAGAAAACATTGATCAGAAGAAGATAATGTGAAACATAGACAAGAAATCATCTAAAGGAAGAAGACATTAATTTTATAATCAAAAAATATTTAAAATAGATAAAAAGTTTTAAAAATGTACGTGGAACTAAAGTAACATTTTGATCTTTAACATATTATTAAAATATAAAAAATACTTGTTTCTTATTAATAGAGCCTGGTATCTGAGGCTTTTCATCAGTGGAAAAAATTGTGGTATCCCCACAAAAATTCTAAGAGGAAACTATGGACACGTTTGACATAATAAGCTAATAAACAGAGTAAGACTGTGTTGAGTTTGGCAATAATCTTTGAATTCCTTGATGTAACCCTAGAGAAGCAGGATAGGGCAGTGGATGGTAGCTGGTCTGCAAGACAGAAGATGTAGATTCTATTCTGCTCTCCTGTTTATGGTGTTGCTTCGTGCAAATCAGTTTCTCACTCTAAACTCTAACATCCAGCCTAGAAGACCCTCAATAAGTATTTCTTGCCCAAGTCACTTGTCCAATGCCACACAGGTATTAAGTGTTGGAACAAGAGAAGTTTGGTGGAGCTAGTCTGGTTGGAAAATAATAAAAAGGTTTAGGAAGGGAGGAAATTCCAATTATAAAGAACAGTGTGAAGAAAAAGTATAGTGTTCAGACCTCATGAGGAGCTGGCTCTTTCCAGCCAGTACAGACACACATCTATGTATAAAATATCTCAGCATATTAATAGTATCTCAATAATATATTTATCATAATAAAATTTATACTATATCAACTTTCTATGATGATTTATAGGTTTATAATTGAATTTCTTATATATTTTCTTATTTAGTCCTCAGAAAGATCTTTGGAGTTTGTAGAACTGTTATTATCATCCTCTATTCCATTCTTGAATTACAAATAAAACTAAGGGACTAGGAATTTAAGATATCTTTTTAGTAAGTAGCAGGCCAAGATATTTATTTAGGCAACTCAGCAATTTGATGGACGATATTGAGGCAAATGGAAACCAGCTTCAAAGTCATCATTTGAAAGCGATGGAGACTCAGTGGCTTGTCCCAGAGAAGTGATTGACAAATAAGGAGGCAGTACAGGCTTATGCAAAAGATATTTACATATGGAGGTTCAAGGTCAGAATCTGGGAATATGGATAATGGTAAAGGTAAAAGACAACCCCCAAATAGCATCCTAGAAAATGGGTGGGAAATTTATCTCCCATAGTTCAGAAAGTATGAATGAAACAAGTAGAAGCATTCAAAGAAGAGATTGACTAGGCAATGTTCTGAACCTCCAAGACTCTGAAGGTTGTGGGATATTTCTCTTCTACCTTAAGGCGAGACCACACCTCAGCCATCTCATACAGATAAAAAGTCTTCTCTAAGAAGACATCGAAGAGAGCTTTCCCAATCTTATACACTTCAAACAAGTCTTTGTTGGGCCAAGATGAGTCAGAATAATCTGAGGTCTGTCTGCTGTTCTGCCTGAGCTTCAGCCAAGTAGGTTCTCGGAAACTGGCTCAGGCTTGGTTGATGTTGGATAGCAGAGCCCTGTCAAACCAAGAGGGCCCTGGTGGAAACTCCAGAGCAGGGCAGGCTGGGCCTCATCTCTGATTCCTGGAGGCACAGCTGACTTTTCTGTATGTTTATAAAGGCAGCCTCAGGTATCTGAGATCCTCCACTTCCTCCACTATTCCTTGGAAGATATCTTAGACACTTGAAGCAAAAAATGCAGTTGCTTAATTTTATAACTGACCAGAGAATGCCGGCCAGTAACATATCTTGAAAGTATGTATTTTATTTATTTAAATACATATATATTTGCGCATGTAGAAAAATATCAGTAGGGATTAAATAAGATTTTAAAATGAGTTTTAACAATTTAAATACACCTCCTTACAGAGACAGATTTACTAGAAAGATTTACATGTCTGATAATTGGTCATGTGCTCAATGACCTGTGACATCATCTCCCTTTTTTGTATTAATTTGGGGGCCAAAGAGGGTCAGATCTAGGGATATTAAACCACCTGTGAAATCCGTGTCTAATGGTATGGGAATGTCCCCAGTCTCTTTTTCTAACTAGCAGAAACTCACCAAGCAAGTGAAATGCCAGCCAAGTTTCTCTTTCTCCTTTGGGTGCCTCGTACCCTTCATTAAGCTGTACCTGGGAACATTCCTATCATCACTTGAAACAATAGCCTCCTCATTTGTTAGCTCCTAGGTGAAGTAATACTCTTACAGAACAGAAATAGATTAGTTGTATTTTTGTTCAGTGCCAAAGCAAAAGCCACAATCTTGTTTAATGATTAGATTTTAAAAGCCAAGCAATAGTCCCTCCTTACTGATGAGGTTTCTCAAGTAATTGCATGTTCTTTCATATTTTCTAAAAAGCATCATACATTCCACACTTGACCATAGACCAAAAATTGAGAATTTCCTTGGAAATTCTGTAACTTTATGAAAGTTTTAATATTAATTCCTCATGATGACATATCAGTGCTCTGAAAAGTTTTCAGGTAGAGGTTCTGTTATTTCTGATGATTAAACATTTACCATGAAAGAGACAACAAACATGGAAGTAAATGCGGGTATTGTTCGTTTGTTGTTTATTGTTTGCTTGTTTCTGGATAATTTTACTAGATCTTGAAGCAACATAGTACATATAAACAAAATCCTCTAAATGTTTGGAGATAGTTTTTATGGTTTCTATAAGAGTTTTCTCAAACTCTCTACTTTCTCCAAACACAAATAAGGTCCAAATTGCTAACCAGTCAAGCCTCATCTTTAAGAAAAGAGTCAGCTGTTGATTTTTTTCTTCACATGAGAGACTCTTTCATTCTCCATTTAGATCCTCCCCAAAGATTTATAAATATCTGTGCTGTGGCTTGCTACAAGGTGTGCGTGGCAGCATAAGTGAGGGGGTAGAGAGAGGAGACATATACAAGTTGTTCTGATGTGGTTAGAACGGCTGAGGCAGCAGCAGTAGGTGAAGTTCCCATTCATCGGGCGAGGAAATAGCATTTGCCTTCTTACTTTCCCGAAAAGAGGTTCATTATGGATCAGTTCAGGTCAGTCTTACTAGATCTAGCCTGCTCTCTTTGTCTAACTAAGGCCACCTGTTGTGGTAACTCTATAAAGGTCATTAAATATTAATTTGTTTGAGTAGTGAAGGTTGGTGCCTAATTGTCTTGAACATGATTGTCCTCCTGCAATGATGACTGCTCATTGGTTGGTTGGCCATTATTTTTTATTCTGGCCATTTTTCTCAAGTTGCCCTCTTAAGTCCTGTGGTGACTTTGTCTTTGATTTCTTGGCAGTGACATAGTATAGTAAAGAGAACATTGGATCAGAAACTAGGAAATGAGTTTTCCTTCAGGTACACTGTTACCAACTAGGTAAACTTCAGGGAGAATCACCTGACCCTCCTGTGTCTCAGTTCTCTTATCTGTACAATGAGGGTGTTGCACTAGATGGCTTTTGCAGAATCAAATTCTGAGTGGGCACAATCGCACACTGACCCTTATTTCTGCATGTTATGTTTTGGCAAATTTTACATTACTACTTTTAAAAATGAAATAGTAAATGTAATGCATATTTGTTGTGGAAACTTTGGAATAACACAGAAAAATAAAAGATAATTTAAATACCAGAATCACTCCTACTCCAACCAGAGGTAACTACTGTTAACATTTGTTCTATTTGTTGCCAATGTTTTTCTTTTATATTTGCATGTGTGTATTTGACTTCCAGTTTGTAAATATATAGTAAATAAAAATATATTTAAAAAACATGCCATCACGCTGTATACATAGTTTGATATGCCACGTCCATTCTACTAATAAACCCATTGAAGGCATTCTTAATTTCTATTATAGTATGTTTTATCTCTCGCATTTCTTTTTGGTTCCTTCTTAAGGTTTCCATCTCTCTGTTGACATTTCCCATCTGTTCTTGCATGTGGTCTACTTTATCCATTAGAGTCCTGAGCATATTAATCATCATTGTTTTAAATTTCCAGTCTGATAATTCTAATATCTCTGCCATGTCTGGTTCTGATGTTTGCTGTCTCTTTAAATTGTATTTTTTGCCTTTTGGCATGCCTTGTAATTTTTTCTTGACAGCTGGGCATGATGTACTAGGTAAAAGGAACTGCTCTAAATAGGCCTTTAGTAATGTGGTGGTAGGGTGTATGGGAGGAATGTTCTCTGTCTTTTGGTGAGCCTGTGCCTCTGGACTGTGAACTTCATGTGTGCTTTTAAGGTTTTTCTCCCTTACTGAGATGGGACAGGATGGCTCCCATAGGCTCGAGTTGGCTATTTCCCTTCCCCAGATCGATTAGACTGTGATAGTACTCCAGCAGGTTAGTATCTGGTTAACTAGTTTCCCCTGAGGACAGACCTTGTTGATAAGAATGGAGAGCTCCGGTGCATTTCAAAGTTATTCCTCCTCACCAAGTCTAGCCACTACACACCACTTGCTAGAAGCCTAAGGTGATTTTTCTCCAATAGTTACTATTGGAATCAGATGGAACTCCTGGAGGGGAAGCTTACAGTACAACTGGCTCTGCCTAGGGACATCACCTCTCAGAGTTGTCTGCATTGAGCCTCTGCCCATTCATCACTTATAGTTCAGGTCCCCCCTGCTTCACTGGTTTCCACGGTGGATTCTGCGTGTGAGTCTTTGCTCTGGTATGACGTAACTCTTTGTAGTTGCCCACCTGACTCTCCAATCTTGGGCAGCAGTTTGCCCTATGTCCTCCTTTCTCTTATGGATCCAAGAAGAGTTGTTGATTTTTCAGTTAGTTCAGCTTTTTACTTGCTAAGATGCAGTGGCAGTGTAGCTCCTTATGTGTAGAATAGGAAATTGGAAGTCCCTTCAACTATATTTCAATGACAGTATCAAGTCCATATACCATTACAGACACTGGTCTCTAAACATGTTCTAATTGCTAACATATCTCTGAAATGTGGTACCTAAACCTACACTCAGTACTCCAGATGTGGCCCAACTAGAACAAAGTGAAATTTCAGTACTGCTTACCTCATTTTGTACACTATTATCTTTCTGATGCAGTCTAAGATGGCATTCATCTATTTATTCATCCAAAATAACAATAAACTTATGCATGGTCTTTATAAGTTATAAGGAATGTACCTATTTTATTCCTATTGGGCTTATTGATCTATAAATCTTCAAGTTTCTTTTTTTCTATAGTTATCTTTCATCCTGGACTTGTACAGTTGATTTCTTGAACCAAAGTACAGGATGCATTATTTGTTTGCATTTAATTATATTTGATTTTATTTGTCCTATTATTTTACCTTGACATATATTTTTGAGTCTTTATTCTGTTGTTCTGGTTATTGACTCTCTTTCTAAAGTATTTGCTATCTTCAAGTTTGAGTTACATGTTATCAGTAACCTCAGAAAAGTCATTGATTTGTAAAAAATGAACAAGAACATGTTTTAGAGAAGAATCCTGTGGATTATTATCAAATACTTCTTCCTTTTCACATAACTGACCTCACAAATCATCTATCTCTGTCTACAGAGCTGTTTACTCAGTTCAATCAACTATACTATTATCCAGTTAATCTTTTCTCAATATTAGGGCATTTGTACAATATATTTCTTAATTATTTCTGATATACATGACCAACTCAATGAAATATAATGACCAACTCAAAATATAAAAGTATTTTTGTATTACTTATTTAAGCTGAGCCCATATTGGTTCCTAATGATCAATGCTTTCTTTAAAAGTCATGAATTTAATAAATCTTGGAAAATTTTAGAACACATAATTCCACAAATAATTTCTATGGGGCTGGCCACTGAGTGTAGCTTTCAAAAGAAGGGACTCATGGGATGGACTCATGGGATGGACTCATAGGAAATCTCTAATGAGTATAAATTGTGTATAAATTTTACATGAAGACTCTGGAAACTAGAGAAAGGCACCTTTAATGAAGTTACTGTCTACTGCCCAATCACATAAACCTCAGACCATTTTAGTTTTCCCTTATGCTTTTTTGATTCTTCAACAAGAATGCCAATTACTGTACTATGTTAATTTACTAAATGAACCATTGAGGCTGGATAGTCTTCCAAACATTCAAAAAGTGAGCATTTTATTCACTTGTTGAAAAAGGAAAGGCTAAACTTTCTTTTAATTACATTGAGTCTTACACTTAGTAGGAGCTCAAACGTAATTCGTCTATATATAGTAGTTAAAAGAATATATATTGATATCGGAAATTTTGGCTGTTTCAACTGGAATTACTATAGAAGCATTTGTCAGTTGAGAGAAATGCTATATGGAGATCAGTACATTTCCTTATATGTCTCAATAGCTATGTCGTAAATATAAGGTATATATGGGAGGTTAAAGGAGAAAAATGACTTTAGTTAAACACTTATTTGAATGTCTTATTCACCTCTAAATATGGTTGAATTGTTTTTGCTAAATGTTCTTTGAATAATAAGACAGTATTTTTTCCTCACTTCTCTTGGAATGAACAAGAGTACTTCTCAATCTGGGTTTGATGGAAGAGCATTTTTACCATACCTATCTTTCCCAAAAATGGTTCTTTATATGCCTCATAAATCATATCTACACATTTGGAAATGACTCTTTTTATCAGTCTGAAATATAACCCTTTGTACATTAAGTGGAACTGAACAGATAAGATATATGTTTTGCTTCATATTGTTTATAGTATTCAATAAAGAAAAAATAAATTTTACTTAAAACCTATGTTTCTAAAACTATTTGCTTTTTGTGGATAGTATTAAAATTAAAAAACAAATTTACGCAGAAATGCTAAAAGGAAAAATGATGATGGGAGCCTTCTCTTTTTGTTTTACTGCTTTTTAAAGAAAAAGCAAATATAAATGATTAAGATTAGCGGCAAGTTTATTTAACTCCATTTTCACTGACTGAAGTTTCATTCATTTCCTCATTTAATTGCTTCACCTTCCACAAAATCTTATACTAATTTTTCCAGTCCAAGCTTTCTTATTTTCAAATATTAAGCTATTACTTTTTTGTTGGTTAGGATATAAGGCAGTGGAAACCCAAGAGAGGAACATATACTGGAAGAGGCTTGGTCTCTCAAAAAATATATTGGAGTGCTAAACCCTAGTACCTCAGAATGTGAACTTATTTGGAGATAAGAGTCTTTATAGAGGTAAACAAGTTAAAATGAGGTCTTTAGAGTGGGACTCATCCAATATGACTGATGTTCTTACAAAACGAAGAAATTTGGAGACAGAAATAGACACTTAGAGGGAAGACCCTGTAAAGAGACACAGGGAGAAAATAGCCATCTACAAGCCAAGGAGAGAGGCCTAGGGAACTCACACTGCTGACACTTTGATTTTAAACTTTTAGGCTCCAAAACTGTGAGACAATAAATTTCTTTTGTTTAAGCCATCTAATTTGCAGTACGTTGTTATAGCAGACCAAGCAAAATCATATGGGTTTTATGGAATCTTTCACAAGTATAAAAATGCTTATTATAGGTAAGATTTACTTAAATACTTCTATGTGCTGGGTTATTAGGAAGATCTAAGCAATCTAAATATATTAACTTATTTAATCCCTATAACAATCTCTATGAGGTAGAAATTGTTATATTTATATAACAACTTATTTCTAGATTGCTTGGGTCTAAATATTATTACTCCCTTTTTGTACGAAACTCAGTCCCCAAAAGATTAATGAAGTTGTCCTAAGTCACCAGCTAAAAGGTAGAGCTGGAACTTGACTTCAAGTAGTTGAACTGCAGAGTCTATACCCTTAATTCTACTTTGGTTACTACCCTTTTCCCAGAGAGAATCTGCCAAATTATAAAATTATATATTTTTCCAGAATTCAGAAACATTGCGTTTTAGGTGGTGGGATTTTTCAGTGTTAGTGCTTGTATTAGTTTTCTGTGGTCGCCATAACAAAGGACTACAAACTAGGTCACAGTCTAGAGGCCAGAAGTCTGAACTCAAGGGCTACAATCCCTCTAGAGGCCCTAGAGTTGATTCGCATTTTGCCTTTTGTAGCTTCTGGTGACTGTTAGCATTTCTTGATATTTCTCGGCTGTGTTACTCCATTTTCTGCCTCCATGGTCACCTTGCCTGCTCCTCTTCTGTCTGTGTGTCTTCTCTGTGTGTCTCTCATAAGAACACTTCACAGTGGATTTAGGCCCTGATAATCCGGGATGATCTCCTCATCTCAAGATTCTTTACTTAATTACATTTGCAAAGATCCTTTTTCCAAATGAGGTCACATTTACAAGTTCCAGGGTTTTGATTTGATATGGATACATCTTTTCTTTTGAAGTGGATTCAACCCACTACAATGCTGCCTTGTATTTTTAAGTCGATGTGCCTTTCTTATGATCATAGTGATCAAAATCATTTAGGTAAACTAATGAAGAAATGCAATGACAAGAAGGAAGATAAGAAGAGAGAAACAGAAGGGTGAGAAGAGAAAAAAGAAAAAAGTTACCCCTAGGGAGAGTGACCATTACAAACCACTATGTTTCAACATTTGCTATCAAGGTTTAGTCCTTGTTATTTGAGAGTAGTTTAAAACAAATGAAAAAATTATGGATTTTTTTGGGGGAAATATGGTTAAGTGTTTGCATAAAAGTATGGGGAAAACAGATTTTTAAGGCATCTGAGATGATCTATTTTAAGCCCTTCGAAAGAGTATTATCCTAAAGAAACAGAAATTTAAGTCACCATCATAATCTTCAATAGCTCTCTCTCTGTCTCTGTTTCTACAGTAAACAAATGATAACATTCCAGCATAGTTATGTACTATTACTACAAGAGTAAGAAACTGTTTGTCAGGGGACTAAGAAACAATTTGTCATTGGCAGGCCTTGTGAGTACAACAAGATATTAGTGAGTCTTCTGCATGTGAATGTTCATAATAACTTGACAAACCAAGTTTAAAATCTAGAATTGTAAGAAACTGAAATGTTATTTGTAATAAGAAAGTTGGAATTTTCTTAAAAGCTTTTCACACTCTAATAATAATATAACAATAACTATGAACAGATAATTCACAAAAGAAATCCTATAAACACTAAATTTAAGTTCAAAACAGTAATAATCAAAGAAATGCAACAGAGTGGCAGTAATTAAAAAGAATAATGATATCCAGTATTATAAAGTATGTGAATAGAAGGGCATTTTTATAGTTACTGGTGGAATATAAACTAAGACCAATTTTCCCAAGGGCAAGTCTTCAAAATACATAGACACTTTGACCCCAAAATTTTAGTTTTAGGCAATATATCCTAAGGAAATAAAAATACATACTCTAAGGTATATGTACAGGGGCTTATTCTAATATGTTCATATTACAAATTAGAGATAGCATATGTTTTCAACATCAAGATATTCTTTAAATCGTAATGGATATATATACATTAAATCTATCCAGCTGCTGGGAATGATGACAGATATCTATATCTATTGAAATGAAAATGAACTGTATTAATGGCAGCCTGACACATGGAAATAGGTTACAGACAGATGTAACTCCATTTTTTTTTGGTAAAAAGCATATTTTATTTATATATTTTATGTATATACGTTTTTCACATATTTATTACACAGAGAGAAATATCTAGTAGCAAAAAGAAAAGTTAAGAATATTATCGAAGATAGTAACATAATGTGAAACTTGAAAAAAATTATTGTTGTTTTCTAATTTTTTAATAATGAATTTGAACCACATGTAAAATAAACAAGAAAATGCTTTAGACACTTTTAAGTACACTCTTTAATGGATTCTCCATAAAAAAAAGGAACCAATATGTTAGGCAATGTTTCACAAGAACATTTTTGAGATTCGCCTCATTAAATTTTGCATTGTGGACATACACAGTTAATAGGAAACACACATGGAATTGTTTTTTTTTTAGGGTAAAAATTTGTAATTTGTTGCCATAGAGAAAAATAAATTTCCAAAACTAAAACGAAAATCCAATAATATGTTTCTGCTTGCTAACGAAGGATAAGAATTAGAAATTTTAAATAGATATGTTATCAGTAAGTTAAGAAGGTTTAGGGCTAGAGGAAATAAGACTAAATGAAGGAAAAACAGGCAGGTACTAAAATAAGGTAGCGATTTTCTGCTATTCTTGATACTACTTGCTTTCTATGCTAGAAAAAATATTACAAGGATATTTCTTCATAGTAATTTCAATTAAGTAAATATTTATTGAGCTCAGAGAAGTCACCGTGTTCAAGAATGAAGAAATTAATAAGCCAGGATCACTAACTTCCAGGAGATAAAATCTGGACCCTCTTATATTCAAGTAATTTCCTGATTCATACAAAAGAGAAACTTCACTGATAGCACTCAGAAAGACTACCCAGTCAATATATCTCTATGAAATTCTAATTTTTTAATTATTAGTTTTATTTCATTCATGCTATACTGAATTCCATTATAGGCAGAAGATTGAGGTTAAAAACCAACACTTCCTCCAAGTAAACATTATGAACATGCTATACCTTTTCCTTCTTCCACAGCTAATTGCTCCCTTAGTCCTTGTGGGCTGCTATAACAAAATAACACAGACTGGGTGACTTATAAATACCAGACATTTATTTCTCACAGTTTTAAAGGCTGGGAAGTCCAAGATCAAGCTGCCAGCATGGTCATGATCTGGTGAAGTCTCTCTTTCAGGTTCATAGCTGGTGCGTCCTTACAAAAGATGTAAAATGAGGGGGAAATACTTTCCTATTTTCACTCTTCCCACCCTTAGTGCAGTTTCTGTAGAGGCAAGTATTTTAAACTATTTTCTTGCAGTTCCCTCTATGTTGCTAAATAATATCCCTACACATACTACAATCTCTGCTTCCTGTTAGGATAGCAAAGATTTACTCTCTTATACCACCTTCCAACTTTACACTGATCCTTGCAAAATAATCATGTACCTTAATTTTAGACAAATCAGGGAACATGATTCGCATTAATAAGAAAAAGAAATGATTCCTGTAGTGTCCTGTAGTGTCAAGTGTTGACCTTGGATTGCATTTCTTTTTTGGTAAAATTTTGTTCCCTAAAGTTGCCACTTGTCTTGCCTTTTATTAAAGGACTTTATTATAAAAATAATTATATTTCCCATCACAGCTTCATCAGAGCTATTTTGCTATTAAATAAAAATGGAGCCCAATATTCTTAAGGGGCACTGGGCCAATGACTGTCCAGGACATGAAGCAGTCTGGGAACTTCCTTTATGTATGATCCTGAATAGAATTCATGTGTCCTAGGTTAATATCTTTTCTTTCTTGGTGTACTCTTTGGAGTAAGGTTTACTTCATCTTTAATACTTTCTAGAAAGATTGTATAGCAGGTAAGTATATGTAGCCATGCATGTCTGAAATTTTTTTTATTCAATCCACACTTAATGATTGATTTTTTTTCAGAAACAGGCAAAGAGCTCTAAAATATAAGATAAAAATAAGAGACAAACTTGGGTATCTATTAGGAAAGAGATAAAGTGAACTTGGAGCAGAATGTTGTAAAAAGAAAAAAGAAAGAAAGAAAAAGAAAATTGAAGAACCATAAAGCTCCAGATTAAAAGAGGCAGTTACAATTTTTAGGTGGCATTTTGAAGAAATTTTCCATTGCCATCTAGCATCCAATGTTGTGAATGAGAAGTACAAAGTCATTCAGATTTTCATTTCTTTGTAGTTTCTTTTACTCTCTGGAAGTTTTTAAGATCTTCATTTTTACCTACAGAATTCTAAAATTGTACAATGATGTGTTTTTCTGTTAATATTTAAAAAAATCATTTTGCTGGATATTTAATTTGTTCTTTCAATGTGGGGGCTTTATGATTCTTTAGCTCTAGCAAATTTTTGTTTTGGTTTGGTTTGGTTTTTCCCTTTTCCTTATCTGAAACTCCCATTAGTCAAATGTTAGATCTCCTAGACTTTTTATGTCCCTTGCTTTAAAAAAAAATATATATATATTTCTCAGCTTTTTTTTCTATTTTTCAGAGAAATATTCTTAACTTTCTTTTCTAAACTTTCTGCTGGTTTTATTATTTAGGCACTAAAATGTTTATTTTCCAAAACCTCTTCATCTTCTTTAATTGCTTATTTTTCATAGTGGCATGATTAATAAAATTAATCTGTTTGGTCTACAAATTAGAAGATAATATTGTTATTATTCTCCAATTTTTTCAGTTCTCTCTCTCTTTTTTTCTTCAATTTTTTTCCTCAATGTTTATCTTATTTTTCACATTGTGGTCTTTATTTTTAAAAAATGATGATTATCAATATTCCATTAAAAAGTTGGCTGTGACCTCTGATTTGGATTTCATTTTCAATTGGTAGCCTTGCCTGCTAGTGATCAGACAGAGAGGCAGAGAGCTCACAAAATGTCTGACCACCAGATATCTCTTCTCTGGGGTTCCTTATTTTCTCCAGAGAAAAAGCCTTCACTCTCTTGTCCAAGAATTAGATTCCTGACTACTGGCTTTCTGTTTATTCTATCTGAAGTGGGGTGTGGGAGTGTGGACATGGGGTTGTGGTGATTAAATGAAGACTTTCAAATAATCCCAAGGTTTTAGCTCATTGTCTCATTACCTATTGTCTCCCAACATTAGCTTTCTGTCTGGGATTCTATAGGATATGCTACTTCCTTCATTCTGAACCCTCTTTACAAGCACTTCAAGCTAAGGTCTCTTCTGAGATGCTGCATTAGTCGTTATTCTTCCACTTGCTTCCCATTTTCCAAAGTTTTGTGAAATTTATCATCCATTGATAGCCCCTTTCCTATCTTTTGGTTATTCTTGGTGTATCTTAATTTATCATCGTAACTACCACATGAAGTTTAAACTTTAAGACCCTATATCTGTTGCTACCACTCTTTATATATCTTAATTTATCAAGTACCTGCTTAATGGCTATGTGCTGTGAGAGGTACAAGACAATAAGAGGCAAAGACTGTGTCATAAAGAAACATAATTTTTTATTTTCTAAATTTAATTTTTTTTGATTTTTCAATTATAGTTGACATCCAATATTATATTAGTTTCAGGTGTACAATATAATGGTTAGACATTTATATATGTTACAAAGTGATCACCCCAATAAGTCTAGTACCCACCTGGCACTATACATAGATATTACAATATTATTTATATTCCCTATGCCATACTTTATATCCCCATGACTGTTTTTATAACTGGCAATTTGTACTTCTTAATCCCCTCCCTTATTTCACCCATCCCTCCAACCACCCTCCTATCTAGCAATCATCAAAATGTTCTCTGTATCTATGAGTTTGTAAGAAACATAATTTAATGGCAGATAAAAGATGGATACAAATGATAATGAGCAATGGGTAGTAGTATACAGCACTGAATGTGTGCCCCATTTTAATAGTGTAGTGGGAGTTCAGAGTGCTTGGAGCCAGCCCTGAATGACAGAAACATTTTGAACTTGTAGAAGAAAGAATTTACTGAAAGTACATATCACTGGTCTTTCTGGGTCTTTACTCAGGAATGTAGACTATTAAGCAGTCTAACTGGCTACTTACTATGAAAGTTACATGTTGAAGAGTGGTAGCAACAGATATAGGGTCTTAAAGTTTAAACTTCATGTGGTAGTTACGATGATAAAAAAGAAAATACAGGAATTTACACATTGCATGGCAGTCGATCTCTCATAAATCTGTTATACAGATAAGGAAACCAAGGTGCTGATAATTTAATTTGGCCTTGAGTAACAAAAGAAGGGAACCAGGAACCCGGATGGTCTGAGATCTTTTTTACTGCACATGGTCTAAACCTAATTTCTGATGTTAATTTAGGATTTTGCTCCTTTTATGTAAGAAAATCCTGCACATACTCAGAGATATTAGTAGCTGAACATTTTAATGTGCAATTGCGAAGCGGAATGTATGCTTTACACAAAATTATTTTGAATAATGTCTCTTGCAGTCTTCATTAACTGATTCATTCATTTGCTCACTAATTCATTCCATATTTTATTCATTCTTTTCATGTGGGTGCTGAATGCTGGGAATACAAATATGAATGAGCCACTTCTCTTGAAGAGCTCATTTTGCGGCTATAAAGGGACAAATTAATGTTGCTTTGTTCTGTGTGATTCTAACGATGAATTCACTTCTTTAGATTATTAAGGTTATTTCTAGTCCATGCTAGTGTTTCTGTTTTGTTCTTTTGTTGCTGGCCACCCACAATTTGAAAAACAGAATTCACATTTTTCTCTTCCTGATAACCTTCAGCGATAAGACCACTATGGCCAGATATTGGATTTAGCAAACACATCCCCAAAGTATTTTTTCCAAAATATTTCAAAAATATTTTGGATTTAGTAGAACTAAAACACAGCATATTCAGGACATTGCATCTTGATTTCTAAATTCTGACTCATTTACATATAACTCAGTATAACATTATTTAGTGAGCGTGGTTTTCAATGTCCCAGAATTTTTATGAGTTTCCAGTATTTAGTCTTTTTTAGTTCTAACCACCAAATATCCCACCACTTCCCCACCATCCAAACTAGGAAATCCTGTTATACCTACACAGCCCTAAATATTCAAGTTCTGCTTAAAAGCAAAAATTCAGAAAGTTTGAGGTCAGGGATATATGTTCATGGCCCTATTCTGTGTCTGGCCCTCCTGTTAAATGACCTGTGTTTTAGAAAAACAAGACGGAGGGAATGGAGGGAAGGACAGTTCCTACCAGGACTTCGGCATATATGTGTTCTGGAACTTTCCCAGATGCAAGTGTGATCACGAAGACAAATCAGGACATTCTTTTTCTTTGAAGAATACACTGGCATGGGTATTTTTGTTGTAAAAACTGTGCTGAATGAGAAGAAAGCAGTGATGGAAAGTTTCAGCATCTTTCTGCTTCCTCTCCTTTTCATCCCCAAGAAAAAAAAAATCCCACAGAGAATATGTAGCACATTCCAAGAACATTGATCATTATTGTGTTTTAGCACCCCTTAAAATTTATAAAGAAATACCCAAATTAACCTGATGGAGCCTGTAGTTTCATACCTTCTTGTCTTCCAATTGCTCCGATTATTACTATGGTCATTACCGTTACTACTATTGCAGGCATCTCACTATGTTTTCAAACAAAAGCCTGGCTCCCATTTCTGAAAATGTCATAAGAACTAAGCCCCCTGTAAAATTTTAAGGAAACATTTTAAAACTAAAACTGCACGGTTTCAATCTGAACTTCATTAATGGCATCCTTGGAGCCAAACACAGTCTTGCGAGGCCTATTAGTGTGATCTGGAGACGCTGAAGGCCCACATAGTTTCTTAGAGTCCAAAAATGCCTCACTCGAGCTGGCATCATTCCCTGAACTACGCTGTTTGAGGCCTTTGCTGGGTCCAGGTAAAATTCACATCTTGTTTCTTTCTCTTGATTCTTTCAGCTAAGAAGAAATATAAGATAATGCTAGCCTGCTTAGAGAACCAGCAGCTGGAATAAGGGCCTTCTTTATTGTCAGGACTGAGAGAGTTTTTCTTCTTGTAGCATCCATTTAGCAGTATGTCCTGAGGTTTCTCTGTGGCATGCACATTTCTGTATTCTTAATTAAAAACGCACACTGCCTCATTCTATGGCCGAATATATAACAAGAATATATAACAAGAGATCCATGGGAAATAGAATTCTTCATAGGGCCTGGAATGGATCTGCATCTTCCTGGAAAAGAAAATTTATGAAGGAAATTCTGATCTCTAGGCTTGAGGAGCAGACCTAGTTATGAGTAGGCGCACTTTTGAATGGCCTGGTTATCACTCTAAGAATAATGGTTTTCATTTACTCATTCAACTAATACTTGCAGACTACTTCCTATGTATCAGGCACCATCTTAGGTGCTGGAAAAACAGTGGTGAACAAGAAAGACAAAATAGATCCCTCAGGGAATTTAGAGTGATGGAGACAGATAAATATACACAATTTTTTAAGTAATGTTTTGGATAACTCCTCTGAAGAAAATTAAAGCAAGATAACAGGCTAGAAAATAATGGGATGTGCGAATGTGTGATAACTGTGGCACCATTTTAGATATGGCAATCAGAGAAAGACTTCCTAAGGAGTTGGCATTTAAGAGGTATCTAGACACAATGGGACAACAAATGGTGGAATGTCTGGGAGAAACCCATTTCAGGGAGAGAGAACAGTCAAGGCAAGTGCCCTGAGGTGAGGATGAGCTTGTACACTTGAGGAGCAATAAAAATCCCAGTCTGGACAGAGGGGGTTGAAATAAGAGAACGTATTAAGGGATGAAGTTAAAATATGCGATATAGTGAAAGACTGGTCTCCATTCTTCACCTCTCAGAGTCTCATCAAGGTTAAAATGTATCTTTTGCTCTCTCACCTTGGCATCATCCACATGATTTTCTTTGGCCAATGGCAAGTGGACAGAGATGACAGGATGCCAGTTCTGACCAGAGAATTCAAGAGGCCTGGCACATTTCCATTTTTACCACAGCTAGTCCACTGGTCCTAGGAGAAGGATGGAAGAGGCATGTGAACTGCTATAGTCTGAGTCTTTTTGCCCCAGGAATGGCTGGCTAAGGCAGATATACTCAGCCACCTCACAGATCTGTGAGAATAGATGATTAAAGTCCTTGAGTTTGGGGGTTGTTTTAATGCTGCAATATTGTGGCAATGGCTAATCAATACAGGGAACTGAGATTTAGGATCTCAAGGTCCTTGTTAAAAAGCTGGATATTCTTCTAAGAGTAATGAAAAGCCATTAGATGGTTTTGAGTTAGGAAATGACACAAATTGCATTAAGTTTTTGAAACATAATTAAGTTTTAAAAGATCTTCACTCTCTGAAGAATAAATTATAGGAAAAAGTGATTTCAGGCAGTTCTGAGCAATGATTCAAGAGATAGGTTGGTGGCCAAGACACTCCCTTGTTTATTTAAAACAAACAAGAAAACAAACAAACAAAAAACAATCCTGATTTCTGCCCTTAGAAACTTGGTAATTATATTACAGTCAATGAAATCAAACATGTTAAGTTGTTCTGTGTTAAAGATTTGTGCTTTGCTCTTTAACTAGAATGAGTGCTTCTATAACATAATCAATCAAATCTAGAACTTTTTTTTTTTTTCCATATGAGAAGCAGGGAATACAGAGCTATAAAGTAAGATGATTCTCTTCTTCTGACAGTTTTTAAGTATAAAAGGGAGAAGCCAGGGCATGAAGAGAAGAAATCAAGTAGTTTTATGTTCCTATATTTAAAACCCTGAGAACTATATGGATATACTGTGGCCAGAAAGAGAGAGAAAAAAAGGGGAAAGGAGAGAGAGGAAGAGAAATAGAGACAGAGACAGAGACAGAGACAGAGACAGAGACAGAGACAGAGACAGAGACAGAGACAGAGACAGACTGACCACTTGGACAGTAAGTCAGTTAAGATAATTCATGTCTTGTGATTTTTTTCTCTAAATAATTTTGAGCAAGTAGAGGTCTTAGCTTCTCCTTGGGTTTTCATTTACCCACTAAAAAAAGAAATAATAACTGCCTAACCAGCTTATAAATTTATCCTGAGTATATTATATATTTGTTAAAGCATTTTGAAAAATAAAATATAGAGTACTATACCTACGGAAAGTATAATTATAAAACTTGAAAACTAGTCAAGGTCTTTGCCAGTAAAAGATAATTAGTGCTATACACACAAGAATTCCTATTAATTTGCTTCAAGTATTGTAATGACTACCATATCTAGGGAATTTCCATTTTTACCTAATATAAGTTAGAGTAAATCTGAGCAAGTGCCACCTATTGTGTCTGCTCTTATATTTAAATTTTGAGTTAATATGGTCTGACGTGGTAGCAGGAAACACACTAGACTCTAAATGTGCTTTGCCATTGTGGATGTATTAGGAAAGGATATGAACTCTTCTAGATTTTACTTTCTGTATTAAAAAGATTAAGCCATAAAGTGAAACTAAATGCCATTTTTCTCTTTCTCTCTCAAAACAAAAATCTACCAAAATTACAGATATTTTCCTAAATCTGGGAGTAACTTCACCACAGCGCACATGAGTTGTCTGTTTTAATGTTTGTCCTGAAAGAGAAGATGAGAAATAATGCGAGCTCTCATGCATGCTTTTTCAATCTCTCCTGCCCACTTTTCTATAATCCCTATGTCATTTGAGGAAAAATTCCCCTCCACTTACAAAGACAACTACGAAATTTTCATGTGAACTGACATTTTTAAACTAAACTACCCACTTGTATTTTATCATTTGGTCAAAAATATTCTAGACCTTGTGTTCCAAATTAAACCAAACTAAGACCATACGTGGAAAAGTTGGGTGAGGCAGCGAGGACACTGTCCAGAGGAGTGGAACCTAGCCAGCTGGCTTTCCTATTCAGGTAATAAGAAATCTTAGACTTGCCAGCAGAGGTGACCAAAAGGCAGAAGATTTTCTTCCTTTCCTTCACCCTTTCACGTCTGTTAGGCAGAAGAGAGTTCCAGAGGGAGCCCATTCTGCAGTATGGGATTCAGCCCTTTCAGTTAGCCCTGCATTTGTGATTATTATTGGTGTGTCTCAGCAGAGATCCAGTTAGTTGCCCTGTGCAAGCTGACAGTGGACTCTGGTTGGTTCTAATTGTGAAATAGCCACAAATCTTTTCTCTTATTAGCTTTCTGACTTTCATATAATCAGATATTGTGGGAAATTATAGGTGTGCAAATAAAACTATTTCTCTGATTACTAAGAGATTCACAAGTGCAAATGTTGCCATGACTACACCTATCCAGCACCTGGGAGGGCAGCTTAGGTATATCACTCGATGCTTTTTCTTTATGATATTGATAATTTAATACTCCCATTTCAACTAAGTTGTTTATTTTTTGATTTCATGTTTGTTTTGACTTTTTTCACACTAATGTTTTTTATGTGCTTTGTGAGCTGTGGTCTTTGAACTTTAAGGAGAATGTGTGCATAATTTTGTGTGTAAAGGAATATGTATGTTGTGGTGAATTGAGAATCAGAATATTTTCAGAGGTCTCTGATACAAAAATAGTTTAAATGCTATTAAGTTTGCTAATGAATATGTCATTCTTACATTCAGCTCCAGGATATTAGCCTTAAGCCATTAGGGTACCATCTAACCCACAGTCTGATGGGAAATAATACAAGCTGGGGCAGGTACCCAGTTTGCTCAGGGAATTGCTCCAGATTCCATTACCCAACCACTTTTGAACTCGAAATTTATTTCCTCCTTCCTTTCACATTCTAGAATCCTTTGGTTTAGAACCTG
Source organism: Pteropus medius (assembly GCF_902729225.1). Classification (NCBI taxonomy): domain Eukaryota; kingdom Metazoa; phylum Chordata; class Mammalia; order Chiroptera; family Pteropodidae; genus Pteropus; species Pteropus medius. The sequence goes on along the minus strand of NW_024351730.1, from coordinate 22,003,034 downwards.
GATATGCTTTTTTAAGCATATTACCTTATTGTTGATAGGTCATTTGAACAATCTGTCATTTTGATTTGTACCTTCTTTGCCTCAGAATCAAGACAGGAATTGGGAAGGGCTAGCAGGAGGTCAAAGGGCAAAATGAGAAACTGGAAAGTTTTCCTTTGTTCTCAATTATGCTCCTTTAATGTCACTTCCTAGTTCTGAATCCAGAACCACTGAGAAACAGATTTGGACATGTAATATACATTTTAGTAGATCTAAGAGTAAAAATGCTTTTAAAATCGGTCTTCCTGCTGCTAACTCAAAGGCTCCATGTCAATGACCCAAGCCATATGGAGCATGTTTCTTTCAGTGTCTAACAGACCAAATGGGTTGCCATCTCCTTTCTGGCTTGGATTGACTTGATTGGCCCCAGGAAGACATCTGCATCTGGTTTGGAGTTTCCTGTTCTCCGATTCCCTGAAGAGGAGCCTTCCTTTCTAGGGCTACTTAGACCATAGCAAGATTCTGCTTGTCTCTCATTTTAAGTTTTCTCTATCTTTCTTTTGCAATGTTTCATCAGACAGAATCTGACAATAGCTCTTTTTCTGACCTCCTGAAACACGTCTATTTAGCAGGTTTCTTGATCATCTCCTTGAAAATAATCAAGTGGAAGAAAGAGCCTCAAAATGTTTAGGCGTGTGTG